>NC_081206.1:33255257-33555257 GCF_902713425.1 Acipenser ruthenus
ATTACTTTTTTTTAGGATTTAAAAATGGCTTCTGACTCTTGATCTGTTGATTTTTCTCTGCTTCAAGCCTTTGCAGGTCCCAGGGGCAGTTTTACCGTGGAGATTTAACATCCAAATAAACCGAGTATTGTTTTAATTCCAGCAGCCCTCAAGGCACTTATTTGGATCATAAAAAAACTATAAAAAGCTCCTGCTGCGCTGTGTTCTGAATTACAGACTGAAGGAAACTAGACAGAACTGAAGCATGACTCAGGCTAGGGATTGTCCTTCTGTTTAATACGCTGCTTGCTGTGCCAGTGCACATTAGACATGCAATTTGAAAGAATCCATCACAGGCTACAGTTCATCTCTGTCCAAGGCACAGAGGAGTGTGGTGCCTCATGCAAGAATCTATTAGTGAGTAAATGTAATAGAAAAAGCCCTCGAAACCCAGTAGCAGTTGCTTTCCCTGCTGTATTACATTGTACATATACAGCATTTAGTCTGGCTACTCACTTAGCAGGAGTCATAGTGATCGTAGTCGTAGTATTTTTTACAGTAGACAAGTTTCTAAGTAAAACAGAACCCTTTAATAATGGGTACCTAGTAATTGAGTGTGAAGCGGTGCAGCATGAACTGATTCTCAATTATTCAGATTGAGTTCTCTAAAGAAATCAGGTGCTGACAATCAGGTGAGGGACATTGGTGCTTGATATATGTAAGCACACAATTGAATCAGAAAAGAGTTAGGGTTAGGGTTAGGAGGGTTGGATTTAAGGTTAGGGTTAAGTACACTGTAACTATGCCTAATAACATTGTAATTCTGTGTAAGTACACATGCATTTACTAAGTAACTGCTATGTAAATACACAGTAATGAAAGACACTTCATGTAAAGTGGTAGCGAATGTGACAGATGTCCACATGTACGACCGCCTCCACAATATCCCAGTTGTCATGAATTTCATCTCATGTGAAGGATTATAAGTGGCTGTTGTACCCTCAGCTGGATTTGCATATCTCCTGTGTGCCCTGTGGCTAGCTCCTTCTGTATTCATCGATTCAAAACAAACAGGATTGTTTATTATTCTCATCGTTTTATACCTTATTGAACCCGGCAGCTGACCAAGCTATCAGAGAAAGCTATCGATGGCTTCCCTTGAGGAAACACTATTCCTTCAGGGAGAGATCCTCAAGAACACACCAATTACAAGAAATGGAAAATTCAATTGAGAGACGCGCTCTCTTAACAGATAATGACCTAAGAACAAAGTTCAGTTCCTTTACGATATGAATACAGCATCGTCAAGTCTCTCCAGCACACTGATGAGAGGTTAATTCAATAAAATACTTCTCTGAATGCATGGTGTTGAAATTGATTCGCTCAGAAAGATAAGGGATATCTGCTACATGGCGTCTGAAGGCTCTGTCTCTATGTCAGGTGATTTCTTCTAGAGGAGAGGCGAATTGCCGTATTTACTGTTGTGTGCTATGGGTAAGCACAGTAAAAACACAGTGAAATGGGTATGTCTAGAGGTGCCTGTGCTTCATTATCCACTGTTGTGTGCTGTGGGTAAGCACAGTAAAAACACAGTGAAATGGGTATGTCTAGAGGAGCCTGTGCTTCATTATCCACTGTTGTGTGCTATGGGTAAGCACAGTAAAAACACAGTGAAATGAGTGATGTAAGCTAAAAACAAAAGCACACTGAATGTCTGATGTAAGGATTCTAAAAGAATTGCAAATTCCTAAATCACTGTGCAAATGTATAATGGTGAATACTGTTATGATTAATACTACTAGTAATAAAAATAACTTTAAAGACACTACAAATACAATACAATTACACATGTTAAACACATTATGAGTATACTTCTATTGTTAGTATGTTTAAAAAAAAATTGAAAAAGGATATGACCAAAATATTTAATGAACTGAAACACTTTCAGTGAAGAAAAAAAACACCTTCTGTCAACTGTAATGAATCTACGCATATGTAAACATGTATTGGGTTTCATTAGCAGGTATGTAATAAAAGAGAAATGATCTTTGCATGCAAATTGCTTGTTCAGCTTTGAAGAGGATGACCAGCTTTTTTGTTCTCTAAAGCTCACTATAATTGGAAGCCTTAATGTATGTGTACAGCAATGTGTGGAGTAACTAATTGCCGTTTCTGGGAAATGGGATATCATTATTTGCCCCCTTCACCTGCACTTAAGCACTCGGTTCCATTACTGTTTTGGAATCTAAAAGGATCAAGTCTGAAAGGATATGACAGCTTGCAGATCAAATTGTAATTGTGCAATTTGTAATTGAAATGGTAAAGCACTATCTCCTCCCTGAAATATCTATTTATTCATCGTACAGATATCTGTCTCGAGACACATGCTCTTCTGTAACCTGCTGTTGTCTGACACGGATGAGGTCATTGCTGGGTCTGTACTGTGCCTACTTCATTGTAACAGATGCCCTGAGCACTGAACAAGATACATTGACCTGTGCAACAAACCAGAGCCTCGTTTCTACTGCCCCTGTAAGGTGAAAGTGGAATGGGCCGTGATCACAATCTATTTCCATTAATGCTTTTTTCTCCAAACTTTAACCTGTGTGGCAATGACCTGCTTAATTTGTGAGACACTGGGAGTGAAGGACAGAGGGATCGTAAGCATCATTGCAGAACACTACGCTTTGTTTGAAATGAACGAGTCCCACTACAAAACCAAGGCCTGTTCGTTATGAATACATGTAAATTGAAGACATGTGCTGAATCAGTCATGCACACCTGTGCTAATACATGCACAACATCAATCTGAATTACTGGTAAACAAACTGCATGAACTGATTAAATGATGCCTGGAATGCAATGAGAGCACTGAGCAGTTTCTTAAAAGTCACAGCAGAGACGGGCTGCAGTTCTCAGCTTCAATGCAGCACCTTGAACTAGAGAAGACTGTCACAGCAGGCAACACGAGATCAGTTTCCACAAGAGCACTTTTAAACAAATAGACCTTCAGCCATGCTGAATCTCAAGGGATCGCTCCCTTGACCAGCTGGAGAATCTTTTGTTATTTCAGTTTAATTAACTATAAAACAGAATTGCAAAAAGAAGCACTTAGAGGTGAATAGCTGAGATCAGTTCAGTATTCATGGAGGACACGGGAGGATATTCCTGTTCAGAGTCGTGCCATTCCCATCTTTAATGACATATTCATGGAGGATATTCCTGTTCAGAGTCGTGCCATTATTATTATTATTATTATTATTATTATTATTATTATTATTATTATTATTATTATTATTTATTTCTTAGCAGACGCCCTTATCCAGGGCGACTTACAATTGTTACAAGATATTACATTATTTTTTACATACAATTACCCATTTATACAGTTGGGTTTTTACTGGAGCAATCTAGGTAAAGTACTTTGCTCAAGGGTACAGCAGCAATGTCCCCCACCTGGAATTGAACCCACGACCTTCCGGTCAAGAGCGCAGAGCCCTAACCACTACTCCACACTGCTGCCCTAATTATAGATTCCCATCTATAATTACATATTCATGGAGGATATTCCTGTTCAGAGTCATGTCATTCCCATCTATAATTACATATTCATGGAGGATATTCCTGTTCAGAGTCATGCCATTCCCATCTATAATTATGTTTTCTTGACAAATCCAACTTGGATGTCTCGCAAAGAAGCTTTAAGCTTCTGACAGCTGTTTGATGTTCTGAAACATAACTTTAAAAAAAAAAGTTCTTTCCTATATTTTCTTGTTGCAGCAGTTTCACAGGATGAAAGCAGCACTTCCTTTAAGTTAAAGATAAATCCTTTCAAATATGACATTTTTTCTAGTGTTGTATGGGTGCAGTTTTTTTTGCACCATGGTGTGCGTGTGTGTGTGTGTGTGTCCCAAGGGGACTGTAGATCTCACATTGTGAGCCATTACAAATCAAAGAATGTTTCTTAACCAATCACAACGCTGCAGATGCCCTCAGGAGACCTGCTCCAGCTCCCCTGAGGGATGCACAGAGTACGTCACACTCATCTGCAGTCAGCAGCTGTCTGGCAAAGCTCCCAGAAGTAAGATAACTTCAATTATAATTCACAGACTGCTATAAAAGAGTGACGTTTATTGGGATTGCAGCCAGCAAACAACAGAGCTGGAAGTAAATCCAGATTTGCTACAGATACCTGACAATAAAAGAGCGGCCCATGAAAAGAAAACTGAATGAATAATATACAGTACTGTATTAGACAGTGCCCCTTATGCATGCCGTACCAGTTTACAAGGGTATCCAGGGGTGATCTCAAGATCAAGGCTCAATCATATGCTTCATTACAAACAGCGCTCCCCCTTTATAAAGCTGAGGTTGCACTGGAGCAAAGCAAGTGCAAAGGCAAAGGCTTGAAACCAGCAAGACACGCCTCGTAAGTCAACAGTTCATTCCTGGGACTTGCTGGTTTTATGCCATTGCAGTAGTTTTACTTGTGGTTACCGTCCATCAATGCAAATGACAAGGTGTTAATAACTGCTGGGGCTGACTGCCTCAGTGTAGTTCTGAACGAGCTGCCTCAGACATGCTTTTCATCAGCTTTAAAATGATAATCAGCCCACAGGCGTTGTAGTGTTAAAGGTGCTGTCTATCAATACATGTAAAAGCACACGCGCCTGTTCTTCAGGAATGCATGCACTCACTGCTCTTCAAGTGAGACTGTATGCTAATAATGTGGATGATGTTTTACTGCTGCAAACATCAAAGGGAGAAATAATGACAGCATTATAAGATGAGTAATGAAGCTGTTTTATTCAGTAAAGGGAGTGCTAGTACATAACATATGAATTATGTGTGCATGATTGAACCCTCCTCTGCATACTCTGCAGACAGGCCTTACCTGTGGTAAGTGAATTCTGAGTACATGCACATCCTTTGCATATATATCTAATGAATTATTTGCATTTCAACCTTAATCTATGTCCCCTTTTAGCTCAGGAGCGTATTCTCCACGTACTCTACTAAACTACTGTGTGTGCCTTCTTTCTTTTGTCAGCATCATTTTCTTGCCTAATTCAGTCCTAAATGATTTTTAAAGGTTAGTCTTACATATTCATTAAAGACCCAGTGCTTGGCCTTTTACTAATGTGATCCAAGGATAACCCTGAAGAAAAGGGTTTGGCTTTGATCCTTACACTGTTTAAAGAAAGCCTCCATTGAGATCATGAATTGCTTTAAAAGGGGTTAAAATTTAAGAAGACATTGGAACAGAATGCATGTTAATTAGCCTCCAACATGGAAAGGGATTGGTTGTGTCCGGCTGGGTGCTCTGAGACATAGGAAGGGATTGGTTGTGTCGGGCCGGGTGCTCTGGGACATGGGAAGGGATTGGTTGTGTCGGGCTGGGTGTTCTGAGACATGGGAAGGGATTGGTTGTGTCGGGCTGGGTGTTCTGAGACATGGGAAGGGATTGGTTGTGTCGGGCTGGGTGCTCTGAGACATGGGAAGGGATTGGTTGTGTCGGGCCGGGTGCTCTGAGACATGGGAAGGGATTGGTTGTGTTGGGCCGGGTGCTCTGAGACATGGGAAGGGATTGGTTGTGTCCGGCTGGGTGCTCTGAGACATGGGAAGGGATTGGTTGTGTCCGGCCGGGTGCTCTGAGACATGGGAAGGGATTGGTTGTGTCGGGCTGGGTGCTCTGAGACATGGGAAGGGTTTGGTTGTGTCGGGTCGGGTGCTCTGAGACATGGGAAGGGATTGGTTGTGTCGGGCTGGGTGCTCTGAGACATGGGAAGGGATTGGTTGTGTCCGGCTGGGTGCTCTGAGACATGGGAAGGGATTGGTTGTGTCGGGCTGGGTGCTCTGAGACATGGGAAGGGTTTGGTTGTGTCGGGCTGGGTGCTCTGAGACATGGAAATGTCTTTCATGTTTTATCTTTAATTAGAAATGTGCTTGATTACTGAATGAATTATTGCATTAACAGGGAGAGAAATGTTTTATATATGCCATTCTGACATGCACCCCAAGCTTTCCCATGCTTGCCCATGCTTGCCCATGCTTCCTCATGCTTGCCCATGCTTCCCCAAGCTTCCCCATGCTTTATTACACTGCTGTGCTTTTACTATGGGAAACTCATGCTATAGCTTTAACTGTGAAATGAAAATGAACTGAACTGAAATGCACAATACAATCCAGTCTTTAATGTCAGTCAAGAAATAAATTACATCCACTTTCTTATATAAAACATTGGTCATAAATATTCAATTCGTGATTCCGTCTACCAGAGGCTCCCTGAAGACTTCAACCCTAACTTGATTGTTGAGAATAAACTTTCTAGTGCAACTTTTTATGGAAAATGTAGGAATAATATTATATATATATATATATAGGCTGGAACTTAACAAAATGCAGACATACTGTGAACAATTGTGCTGGACTGCGCAGTGAAATAATCAGTTTCATGAGAATCCACTGTTCTTGCATTTCCATGTTAGGCAGAGCTAGATATGTCATTACTGGGAGTGTTTGATGAGCAGAGGCTGAGTGCTGCTCATTCCCTGTCCATCTCATTAGTGGAGCCCTCAGGGTGCTGCTTATTGCTGCACAGAGAATGTGGAGGAGTATAGCAGTGGAACGCTGACTCGGGACGAGGCGCTGCAGGGTGTGGAGCGGATGCATCAGTCGTGTAAAACACTGTGATTGCGTGTCAGTACACACGTATTTACTAAGCAACTACTATGTAAATACACAGTGATTAGAGATACTCAGTGTAAAGGGTTACTGAATAAAGCAGAGTAGATGCATGGTATAAGAGAAAGCAATACAGACGCCAACAATAATTGCATTATGGAAATTTATATCTTATGAAGGTTGTGTGGCAAAGGAAGGGCTTTCATCCCAACCTAATTACACTGTGCAGGAACAGGCATCTTCCCCACCCCAATTCAGAGACCTGTTCACAGAAACAGCTCCATCTCATAGTTCAATTGACTCCACCTGTTTAATATCTTCATTAATCAATTTGATGTCACGATACAGTCAGTTTGACCCTTGACTCCAAACTCTATTGGGAGGCTATTGACCTATGACGAATGTTGTTAAAGGTGACACCCCGGGATCCTTCAAGAAGCTGCTTGATGAAATTCTGGGATCAATAAGCTACTAACAACCAAACGAGCAAGATGGGCCGAATGGCCTCCTCTTGTTTGTAACCTTTCTTATGTTCTTATGCTCATAATAGGATGACTGAATTTAGTGGTTCATTTAGTGGTTCAACTTTAAGTTAGGGTTGTTGTGTTTTAAGGTAACCAGGTGGTTGTCCCACAAACACTACATGATATTGATTTTCCTGTACTCTACCTATAGATAAAATAAATTAGAAAATATACTGATCTCTAGGAATACTCGTAATTCAGTCCATTGAGAGCAACAGATGCTGGTTTTCTCACTGTTCCATCTTCTCCTGGAAGCTATGAACCTTTTTCATATGTGCCAACACTTTGCAATTATTTGTAGGAGAGATGCTACCAGACAGTCATCCCTAGGCTTACAGCATGCAATTATTTACGTTGGTTTAAGATGTAAAAATGTATTCTTTTTAACTGTCTGCAATACAGAGCCTGGAGGTCATTGTGAATGGCACTTTAGTTCATTATTTCTGTATTGTAAAATGATTGCAGATTCCCTATTTTAAATGCACTTCCCCACAGTGCTACTGCTCTTCACTTGTTACGAGAGATGAACACAAGGAATGCAATCTGACAGCCTCTAGATGGACAGAACTAGTCACCTGGTTGCCAGTCCATGTTATTTTATGCAATGATGATCATGATCCACACTGTACTAGGCATGTGAACAGAGTTCAGAATCCAGTTTAACTGAGGTTCAGCGTTGTTAGATAGAATGGATTGATTCAGCTCAGGCTCAGGTTCAGGTTAACGTCACATTATCTTTCACTTAGAGAAGTGTTAACTTGATGATTGGAAGGCTTCGAGTAGCCCAGTGAAAGTTAATTGACCTAAACCAGAGTAATCCCCAAACATGGTGGTGGTGTTCTGAATCCGGCTTCGCAGACACCCAGACACTCTGTGGGTTGCGCTATTGGTGATGTGCATCCCAGTGCAATATCTGAATAGCAATCCAGCATGCACACGGGCAGCTCGCAGGCTTCACCATTCATTTATAAATCAAGTGTCATCAGCACCCTGCCAATCAGGCTGTTTAATTACACAATGCATGCCATGTGCAGAGGGCTATGTGGAAGAATCCTCTGGGGCGGGCAATCAATATGCTCGAGCCTGCCTGGAACTTTGCCACACGCCTCTCAATGCTCCAGCTACAGGGCACATTTCATTGCATGGATTGTAGGATAAATCATTATTTGTAGAGAGTAAATAGATTCCTGGCATAAAAAAACAAAACAGATTTTAGTAAAAACTACAAAATATTCTGTGCTCCTGCCTGTTATTGCTCACTCTTGTACATTAATCATCATTTGAAAGATGAATTGGACCCTTCATGTGGATATTGTATGATTATATAAATGACTACTGCCTGATTCAGTAAGAGCAGAATTAAGCCTGCCTGGAGCCGTACAGATACTGAGTTCAGGGTGACCTGATATTTACCCAGGGATGGCTAACAAGAGCATGCAATATTTAAACAAGATTTCAGAAATATGCTTCATGTCACAGTAAACTTGCTTTTCTCTTGTAATTACTATCTAAGTCTTAACATCTACACAATGGAATATGAGTATGATGAATGCACACCCTTACATCTCCTGATTGCTCTTCAGTATGGGCCTGGATTTCAGTAGAGAGAAAACAGATAATTTTATGTCAATGCATTTCTTATTTATGCCACACAAAATAAAACATTTACAGGGTTTATGAATAATTCCAACAATATGAAAGTATTTGCAGAAAGAGTTTTGTGCTCGGGTGCGCTAGCAGAACTCAGTGGCTGGTTTAATTTAAACCATGATGACCCAGAGATTTCTGGAAAATCCAATATCCAGTCAAAACTCAATGTAAATATAAGCGCCCACTGCCATTGCCCTCCAAGGCTGCACGATGATTGATCCCAATTACGGGGGGGGGGGGGGGGAGGGCATCACTGTCATTGATAGAAGACAGTCATCAGGTGCAAAATCTTGCCCAGATCTGACAAGGCGTCTGCGAATAACAAAGGCCCTTACCTGTTTCAAGTCCAATAAATGGATATTGCTGGCTGTGGAAATCTCTCCATTTTCCAGCAAAAGCTGTCAGCTCGCTTTCATTGAAAAGAGATAGAGAGAGAGAGAGAGAGAGAGAGAGAAAGAGAGAAAGAGAGAGTGCTCGGTCAATTGTGCGTCGCCCCTTGGGAACTCCCGTCTACGGTCAGCAGTGGAATAGCCTGGATTCGAACCTGCGATCTCCAGGCTATAGGGCGCATCCTGCACTCCAAGTGTTTTTCCATATAAATCACAAAGTAAGTTTGCTCATAATTAAAGCTAAATGTTTTTTTACAGCACATACAAAAAAAGAGCTACTGTATTGTAATGAGCATCAGTCCACTTCTAATGGACTGAGGTTCATTGCAATTCTGACACTGTACAGAAAGCAAATCTCTCTGATATGCATTTCCAGCTCGATTTGGTTTGTTCAAGAAACAGAGTGGAGACTTTGAGAAAAACAACATTGCTTACAGTGTGCACAAATCTCTTCAGTGTATTTGTACCTTTAAAAGCATGTAAGGTCAGGATTAGTAATATTTTAATATTTAAACAGTGGGGCTATTTAGACCCGCCACTGTTTGGATGAGTTGAATAGACGTCTGTGTGTGTTTTCTTTTCTGTTTTCTTTCTTTTTTATTACTACAAGGATAAAGTGTGTTGAGTGATAGGGAGGGCACTGGGGTTAACAGCTCAGGCATATTACAAAGGTAGCAGCAGCCCTAAGCTGAGAGGAAGCTCAAAGCTTCAGACTGGATGCCATGACCTTATGAAATCTTGAGCCACAGTGACAGCTACCCTTGTTTTTATCATGGTAGGTAAGGAGGGGGTCATTTCCCAGCCCTATGCTTTTCCAATGCCATACTGTGATATCCTTAACCACAGGTATATTACAGTAACCTTCAACAAAGCAAACTCCGATGAACTCACTTGTCCAATGGTGTAGAATTCCACGGAGACCATCAACAGCTAATGCAAGAATGCCCAGATGAGTACAAGATTCTGCCCAGTGCATACGCACTGACAAGCACATTCAATCTGTATTAGCACCTGGAGCAGTTTTGAAATGTGACACACACCACATGGACACAGATTGCTCTCTTATACGCTTGCCTCTCCATTATCTCCAAGGCAAACTCTCTGTCTCTGGAATCTGCTTTGTTTCTTGCCTGACAAGTTGATAACGGGTATTCGTTTATTGTATGTTTGCTTCAAGATGCTGTATCAATTGAACATTCAATTTCTGAACTACAGTACGGTACCTGAATGTATGTAGTGAACCAGTTTGAATGCTGTACTACTTTTCAGACCCACATTACAGAGGAATGATCCCTGATGCGGGTTCATCTGTTAGATGATTTGACATGACTGCATTATAAAGTGCTGTAGCCCAGCATTAAACAGGAGAGCAGATATACAGGTAACACACGCTGCTGGCTTCCTCTATCAGAGAGATAGAATTGTTGCCTTTGAAGAGGTGACATGCTGGTAACACTTACAGGAAAGAGATCCTAGAGATGTCGGTAACACTTTAGGCTTGAGATCCGTTATAAGTGGTTATAAACAATAGCAACAAAAAAACCAAATGGCAAAGTGCATAATAACTGTATTGCAATAATAAAGCAAATTGGTGAGACAGACATATAGACAGACAGACAGACAGACAGACACACAGGCAGACAGACAGGCATAGAAAGATAAGCAGACCTGAAAAGACAGACAGACAGACTATATCCGTTATAAGCGATTATAAACAATAGCAACAAAAAAAATGACAAGTGTGTCTAATAGTCTTATTATATCTAATCATATTAAATCATTATTAATAGCATAATTAATAACACGTTTATAGATATTGTTTATAATAACTTGTGTCGGATCCCTTAACTAAACCGCGATGTTATCCTCCAATTTACTTACATAAATACATTGGCAGTCCAACTCAAAACTCAGATTTCTCAAACAAAAGAAACAGCTGCTTGACATTAGGCTGCCCGATGACCTGAATTGCCTACATTTTTACTTAATTAATCAATTACCTTCAACCAAATTGAACCAGCCTGGAAACCCTGGCCTGTTACAGCAGACCCATTAGAAACGGCTGTATAATTATTTCCCTGTGAGTCGGACAGTGCTGTACAATCCTAATGTGAGGTGAGAGGGAGCAGCGTTTTCTTTTTTCCATGCTCTGAAAGCACATGGAATGCATTTGTTATACTGGATCTATATCTAGATATATTTTTACACTTGTGATCGAAACCTGCTCTAAGAGGAAAGTTTATCTTGTGAATCATCCATATGGAAGGTGAGAAGATGGAGAAGATGGAGAGTGGAATTCACAGGATCCTGACAGCAATCCATGCAGGATCAATCCTGCCCTTGCAAGCGTCATATCTCCTCACAATACAGACTGCAATGATATCTGATCTAACTGCTCGGCAGCATGGTGAAATACTGTGACATCAGAGTCTGCACGATATTACATGTACAGCAAACCAGTGGCTCTGCTTAACAGCACTCAACACAGCGTCAATGCCTTCCCAGCATCATTTCAAACATGATGGGGCGCCCTTAAAATACTCCATGCGCTATGGAATTTATGATTTTGCATTTAAAAACATGTTCTGTTATAAAATGAGAGAAGTGATTTGTGATAAGTAATCATAAACACTATATTAAAATTGGAAAATGTTTTTGTTTGAACAGTTCTGATTTCAAACAGTCCATTTTAAGGGACAGCTTTTGTGTTTTTTTCTGATCAAGAATAAATACCAGATTAACAAATGAGTTCACGATTTTCTTATTTTGTATTCTTTAAGCAGCTCGAGGCAAGGTAATTTAGTTACTCTCTGTCTGTTTTAATGGGCAGCACATCATTTCTAAAACAAGACAAAAAAGAAAAGAAAGCTGAAGCCGTGAGCTGTCAGTTTCTCCCTGCGGTTATTAGTCATGAACCAGCTGCATTTTTAGCATGTGTCCCGCTACCATTTGTCATGTCAGTATATCTTGTTATAGTTTCCCTTGGATTTTAGATGGATGTCACAGTATACCCAATCCTCTAAAATCTTCTGAGACCACTGACAGCTATATAGACTCACCAATCCATTACCATTATCCAGTGCTCTTCACCGTTGCTCTTTCATTTACATTACTATACCTTCGCTGCTTCTCCTTGCCGTGCTGATCAGGGTCATCTGAGCGGTGGAGATTTTGAGAAGCTGATACCATCTGCATAAAATAAACAGATACAATCTTTCAAAGCATAATGCTGTAGGTATCTTCTGCGGGTCAAGGTGGAAATGAAGAAATGCGGTGAACAAGCTGTATTGGAAAGTGCCTAATAGATGTCGAAATGATTATTGGGTACAGCTTCATTTATCTGTGTAAAGCTGTGACACTTACTGTAAACTGTTCAAAGAAATAAACATATCAAATACATACACTGAATAGCTGTTGAAAGACTACCCGTGCTCTGAGCAAGGTAAAAACAAACAGAAGCACAGCACATGGTCGTAAATATATTTGACACGAGCCAACGTTCTATAAATGTCAGTAAGGTTTGTGTGTTATTTTACTCTCTGTGAGCGTGTAGACATTACAATAACACACAGGCTACAATCATGCATCTGCTAGTTTTTTTATGTAACTGAATAATACCAGAATACATAAAAATAAAATCGCTGCTTTGCTTTTATTATTGAAATATTGATCTAATAGCTATGCGTTTTAGCATCCTGCTGCTTGAAACTGTTTTTCTGTGTACGCTTTCACGCACTTTGAACATAATGTTCTGCATAGCAGATAATTTTTGTATGCTGTAGGTGACTCGACAGACAACCACATAAATAGTTTCAAAAGGATATCCTGTAAAATACGCTTCCGGAGTTACTTATTTTAATCTTTTTAAACGATCAAGTACAGCCTTTGAACCCAGGTGTAATTAAAACTGCAGTACAGTACTTCAAAGGCTGTTCTGTGACGCGCATGCGTTCAGGAGGTTGAGGCGCTGGACAGCTCCCCGCTGAACTCAGTGAGGTTTTAGACGCGCGGAAGAAACAGCTCGCCTGTTGAAGACAAATACTCCAGAGCTTAGAGCTCTAACAAAAACACCGAGCCCGCGGGGAAGAGACGGGGTTGCATTGGTTGCATCATTAAACTAATAAGCAAACATGTCAAACATCTGTTCCTGGGCAGAACATGAAACGAACCCTTTCATGGAGTGAAAATACTTTGAAACACTACATCGAAACAAGAAGCACTCCCAGGACCGCACAGGTACTGCCTTTTCTTAAATGAAATATAAATACAAAAAGCAAGACTTAAATAGCTAAGAAGCGACTAATTACGTCCTGAAGCGAATTCAGGTATAATGTATACGAGGACACAGTACTAACTAGACATCAGGAATACTGACGTGGAGTCTGCTGAATTTGAAATTATTAAAATATGTACGAAATCATTTTCTGCCATTAACTTGACTGCCCATCCAGTTTCTAAGCGTGTATTGTCATTGGAAGTCAATAACTTTAGAGCAGCGACTTGTCCTAACCCTGGAGATAATGGACAGGCTTGGCAGAAGCGCTTTCTTTACTATGCCTTACCTGTTTGATAGGTCCGCCAGATCACATAACTAAGACGGAATTGCAACCAGCTGTCGCTTAATTCCCATCTTGTTGCAGGATTATGCATTGCTAACTTGAGAATCGGGATGAGTTTCTGTGGCCCCTGCTCGTTGATCGCCGCCTGTCTTTTGTTCTGTCTCGCAGCCCGGTTCACCGATGGTAAGATTGCAATTCTAATCAGCACCGCTCCAAATACAATCGGAAGAGGTGCAGTAAAAGACAGCATAGTCTTCAGCTCTGTGAACCACTCGTGTGTGTGTGGCGCTACAGAATAGGTAGGGCAATATTGATTAGGTACTGTAGTGTACAATGATGAGATGCTGTTAATGCTACATAACTGCAGCTTTGGTCAATTGTCTGACTATAATAATTGTTTTATAACACGTCTTGTTATTGTAACTTTTGGGAAACATTGTTTTAATTTTATATATCAATAAACCTTTTATGAATGAAACATGTGAACTACACATTTGCTTACAAACCTATGCTTGTGTCCTACGTTGTATTATTATTATTATTATTATTATTATTATTATTATTATTATTATTATTATTATGGCATTACTATTTTAGGTGCTGAATGTAGTCCTGATTGCAACCCCATGAACGGATTCTGTGAGAAGGCTGGTGAATGCAGGTATTGTACACGCTTCTAGATTAACTGTGAGTCACAGTTATTCATCCGTGTAACAATTTAATTCCATATGTGCTTCCAACGGCACACAACAAATGTGCGAGTGAAATAGAAAAGCATACAAGTCCAGCCATTGCTTTGTATTTTACTATTGTGTGATAATTGTACTAAAGTCAGCATGACAAAAATTGTATGATAGGTAAAAAGAAAACTGCTTTATACCCATGGGAAATAATTCCACTGGTGTGCCTTTCTTTCCTGCGTCCCTTGTATTTGCCTTCAGTAATGAAGATTGAGATTCCTGCAGCATACAGTAGCCTGCAGGTGCAGAGTCCCAATGGACGGGCTCGACCTGCAGGCAATACATCTTACCAGAAAAGCTTGGGAAAGTGGCTGACAGAATGAAAGCAATTCAGACTATTAATATTTTTCAGTATGGACCCAGTGGGGGTGAAGGTGAAACAGCGTAATCAGAGTTTACATTGAAAACACACACACTGACACACACACACATACGCACACACACACACACACACACACACACACATCCCCCACACACACACACCCCACACACACGCACACACACACTCACACACACACACACACACACATCCCCCACACACACACACCCCACACACACGCACACACACACACACACATACACCCCCCCCCACACACACACACCCCACACACACACCCCACACACACAGGCACACACACATACCCCCCACACACACGCACACACACCCCACACACACACGCACACACACGCACTCACACGCACACACACACACACACACAGACACACACACACATACACATGTGCACACACACGCACACACACACACACACAGACATGCACACACACGCACACACACACACACACACGCACACACACACGCACACACACACGCACACACACACAGACACACACACACACACGCACACACACAGACACACACACACACGCACACACACAGACACACACACACACAGACACACACACACACAGACACAGACACACACACATGCACACACACACACACACACACTATGTTCACTTTGAAGAGACTTGGATGGCAGGGGACCCATACTGTACTGGGTTTGACTTGTATTCACAAACCCCACAGTACATGTTCCCACTTGCTGTGTATTTCACGGTGGCCGATGTTTGAGCCTCATTGCTGCTTTGTCATTTTCAGATGTAAACCTGGCTGGCAGGGCCCGCGGTGTGAGCAGTGTGCTCCTTTCCCTGGCTGTCTCCATGGCACCTGCAGTACACCGTGGCAGTGCATCTGTGACCCGGGGTGGGTGGGAAGTCACTGTAACATAGGTAACTGAGATCAAGCATTACACTTTGGAATTATAATGTAACCATTTGCTTTTTACATGTTTATACAAACTAACAAAAAAACAAAATGGAATATGAATAGAAATCATAGTGTGTTAAATTTAGTATATAATTCTGAACACAGAAACAGAAAGCTGACGTTCAATTGATATATTTTTTGGATATTTTTTATAGCAAATACCACAAATAATAAAGCTTTTTAAGCCTGCTAGAATACTACTACTACTACTACTACTAATAATCATAATCATAATAATAATAATAATAATAATAATCCTGATCATCATAATAATAATACAATCCCATTGCATTTAAAAAGTATGCCATGCTGATATTTTGCAGATATTCACCCTTGTACTACAAAGCCCTGTTCTAACAACTCTACATGTATAGAGACTGGCGATGGTGGCTACATCTGTATCTGTGCACAGGGATATACAGGGAGAAATTGCCATGTGAAGACTGGACCCTGCTACACCAATGGGTAAACGCTATGTGTTATAGAAATCGTTATTCATGTAACATCTTCATAACTCTGTACTTGTTGCTATCCATCATGATCAGCTACCGAACGGGAGCACCTGGGAGTCATGTCATAATGTCTATGTGTAGTTATGAAATGGCAAGAATACAGGGACTAACAAAAGTGTTCCAACCTGTCCAGATATGTCACCAGCTCATCCAATACATACTTGAGAAATACAGTCAGTTCTGCTGTACACTGATAATTGTGCTCTGTGATGCGGTTTGATTGGCCTAAAGGAACTCATGTAAAACTCCAAAACTACCAAATGCTAGCTCGTCAGAATTAACCCCCTTTCCATTATTCCATTCCCAGCTCTCCTTGCCAGAATGAACCCCTTTCCATTATTCCATTCCCAGCTCTCCTTGCCAGAATGAACCCCTTTCTCTTATTCCATTCCCAGCTCTCCTTGCCAGAATGAACCCCTTTCTCTTATTCCATTCCCAGCTCTCCTTGCCAGAATGAACCCCTTTCCATTATTCCATTCCCAGCTCTCCTTGCCAGAATGAACCCCTTTCTCTTATTCCATTCCCAGCTCTCCTTGCCAGAATGAACCCCTTTCTCTTATTCCATTCCCAGCTCTCCTTGCCAGAATGAACCCCTTTCTCTTATTCCATTCCCAGCTCTCCTTGCCAGAATGAACCCCTTTCTCTTATTCCATTCCCAGCTCTCCTTGCCAGAATGAACCCCTTTCTCTTATTCCATTCCCAGCTCTCCTTGCCAGAATGGTGGATCCTGCATTGATGCCCATGGATCTGCCCCACACTCTTCCTGCTTGTGCCCCTCTGGCTTTACTGGAGATTTCTGTGAGATAGATGTAGACGGCTGTGAGTCCGGACAGTGTAAGAATGGTGGCATGTGTGTGGACCATGGCTCTGACCACAGCTGTGTTTGTCCTGGGGGCTTTGTAGGCAAGAACTGCAATGAAAGTGTGATCCCCTGCCTGAGCCATCCGTGTGAGAACGGAGCGACATGCAATGGACACCCGGACGGAGGCTTTCACTGCGCCTGCAAGCCGGGATTCTTTGGAAAAACCTGCAGCTCTCATAAAATGAAGCCCCCCAGGCTCTCGGATGCTGCTCACGGTCACGCCCAGCACTCCAGCCTGCCCTCGCATGTCTTTCACAAGATGATGCACCACCCAGATCGGGAGGTGCTGAAGGTCACAGTGAAGGAAGCGCTGCACAGCCCCGGCTCCCTGCTCAGTAAGAGCCAGGTGGTGTGTTTCATCGTGCTCGGCTTGCTCACCTGCCTTGTGGTCCTGGGCACAACGGCCATCGTTTTCTTCTCTAAATGCGAGATGTGGATGGCCAACGCCAAATACAGCCAGCTGGTGAGAAAGCAGAGGAATCACTTCTTAAAGACCAACAACGGCGAAGAGAATTCCGTCAACATCATCATGCCTGAGAAAATCAAACTGAACAACTACGGCAAAAATTACACATCCATCTGAGCTAAGCTGCGTCGCTTCCAATTCCTTGAGGAAGTGTGCGTCATGACGTGTAAAATATCACCGTGGAGTACGATATTCGAGGCAGGAATAATTTTTGCTCTGCAGTTTCATTTAATAATAGCTTTCATTAGTTTAGTTCAGCCTCAGAATGGAACCATACTGTTTACACTTTTTATGTCAAAACAATGAAGATAAAATGCCATGATATCAAGCAAGGTTGGAATAATATTTTCTCAAACTGCAAATATGTTTTTAAAGAACATCTCGTTGTAATAATGTGTCCTTCATGACCAGGGAAGGAGGCGACAGAAGCAGCTTACTCTGATCTTATCATTCATGGAGACTGATGGTTTCATCTCCACAAGGGTCTTTCCACTCATGTGACCTGATCTGGATTCATCAGGGTCTTACATCAGTACCAAGGCAGGTGTATGAAGGCTCAGTCTAACGTGGATCCGGATTCTCTCAGTTTGCAGTGTTTGTGTATTTTGTCAGACAAATGTTGTGAATATTCATTCACAGTGTGGTGCTTTAGTATTTCTGTCTCTTCTTTTCATATACACTGTGCCAAATGAAAGTGTAATATCTGAACCAAACTCTAACTGACTTGCAAAGAGAAAGCAAGCATGCAGCAGCTTACTGCAGAACCTGTCACAGTACGAACGATGTATGTATCTGTATAGAGATATAGTGGATGGGTTATAAACCACTGAAATATGATTCATGTCTAAAGTATGTTAGAAGTATACAATGGAATCTAGTTATCAAACGTTTCAACTTTAAACAGTACATTATTGGGTTTTTGTTGATCAGTTTCTGTTTCATTGATGTGCAATTCCCCTGGTCTTTTTACAAAATAAAAAAGGTTGTACAGGAGATACAGTATAAAGCGTGTTTTATTACCTGTATCACTGGAGTGATTAAACTCTTGTCAGATTTGTGATGAAAATGTGTGTAACAAATAACAATACTAATTCCCAGTGTCCCTGGTGGATTTGTGCATGAAATAGGTACAGATAATATAGTGTTGTGTTCAAAAGCTAATCCATTTTTCATCTGCCATAGGAATGCTTTTTATTATTTTAAATTTTAGAAAATTTAAATCATACAAAATGGTCACAAGGGGGCATACAGGGACACAGGGACACAGGGATGGACAGACACACACACCCATACTGGGTCCCAGACAGCAGCTGACTGATCAGGGATGGATTAGCCACCAGCATTTAAATCAAAGACTGTTTTCAACAAACTAGAGAACTGGACAGTAATGCTGTTTCCAGAGAGGTAAGTACACTGAATCTGGGATTTCCAGTTTTAAAGCTCTGGGCTGCCATCTACTGGTAGTGAATTATATTGTTTTGTACAGAATGTACGGCAGGAACGTGCTGATGAGCTGGAGCTGAGCTGGGCAGACTAACGGGGGGGGGGCGGGGGGGGGGGGGGGGGGAAGCGGGCTCTCAAAAGAGACGGAAAACCACTAGCAGAAAACACGTAATCATTGGAATACAATGTAAGTAGGTTAAGTTTACTAAAACAAAAACTCTTACTAAATAGTAACAAAGAAGAAAATAAATGTTTACCACACTAATCAAAGAAGGAATTTCTGTGCTTGTTAGGCTGAATCTGTTTCGTTGCATTTTAACTGCACCCTGCACTAAACACTTAATCCTGACAGGGGCTTTTTCAAACCCATTGCCAACCATAAATGGGACAATCCAATACTAGCCTGAGTCAGTGGATTACTGTGTGCAAGTTACCACAGTCAGATGTAACCCCTAGCCTTAGTGAGAAAGACAGAGAAGCATATTAAAGCATTGCTCTTTGTTTGTGGAGTCTGAAAATAGAACCCTTTACAGCCTTCACTGAGACCCTTGTGTAATGTGTTCACGCAATGTCACGTAAGCGTTGATTACAGAGAGTACGTGGAACTGTAACAGCCTCTATTGTAAATCAAGTCTATTGTGCAGTGAGAAAGCACTGAATGGGTCCGCTGTGGAGTGACGCTGTAGCAGAGCTGCATAGCCGGACTCTGTCCACACAAGAAACCTGGCCCTTTCTAGCACTAATTCACTCAAATGGCAGAGACTAAAGCCATATCCAGGAGGGACTTGTAACCCAACTGGAAAACCAGCTGCGTTGCTTGGGACACACTGACTCTCGTTTCACTGGCTGCCAGACCCTGTTATTGAAGATACAGCGTGGATTTACAGCAGTGGGGTAAACTGTATTCCAAGGATTGGGACAGGGGCGAGCAATACGGAGGCGTGCAGAGGCTATACATGTTAATAAAGCGAGCAGTTAGGGGTTCAGAGTAAAAGCTGTTTGCTGTCACCTCGTGGTCATCATTGATATCATTTTCAAAAGCACTGAATGCAGAGCTGCAGCTCTGTAACCTGTGCACATGTTCAATGTGTGTTTATCTCTGTAACCTGTGCACATGTTCAATGTGTGTTTATCTCTGTAACCTGTGCACATGTTCAATGTGTGTTTATCTCTGTAACCTGTGCACATGTTCAATGTGTGTTTATCTCTGTAACCTGTGCACATGTTCAATGTGTGTTTATCTCTGTAACCTGTGCACATGTTCAATGTGTGTTTATCTCTGTAACCTGTGCACATGTTCAATGTGTGTTTATCTCTGTAACCTGTGCACATGTTCAATGTGTGTTTATCTCTGTAACCTGTGCACATGTTCAATGTGTGTTTATCTCTGTAACCTGTGCACATGTTCAATGTGTGTTTATCTCTGTAACCTGTGCACATGTTTATTTTCTGTGTCCTGCTTGGCACATAATGAAAGTCTGAGAAGAATAGCGAAGCTCTCACTGTTCTGGGTATTTGGTTCCCTTTTGTTCCAGTGGATGGCAGCACCTGTCCGTTCAACGACATGAGCAGTGCTGCTGCTCCATTCTTACAACAAGATGCATCTGCTTCATGCACCCACTGGATATACTGCAGAGAAATAAGCCCTGCAAAATGCCTCTTGTGGCTGCTTCTTACTTGTACACATTTTTCATTTCGCAAAATAGTGAGTCAAAATGAAGTAGTGTAAGTCATTGGGCAGTAAATCATGTTGACAAAATATGGCTGTTGAATCCCAGCCTGTGTGAAATGTAATTAGCACCCCTGTACCCCTTCACAACAGCATATTCCCTTTGCTTGAAGTAACCTGAATTCTTAAAGGGAGGCATTTCAAAAACATGGAATTAGAACCACCAATCGGAATGATAACAAATAGAGAATGAAATGGAAAGCTGCTCACTGTTTACAATGAGTGTGCAGTTGTCATCAGCTGTAGTTCTTTCTTTAATAACTATGAATTGGAGATGATTAAAAATGCATTTTCAGAGAGCACACACAATCATTGTATTGGGAGTTTGTTTAGTCTGCGACAGATCATACAACTATTTGATTTTCTTCAGTACTGTAAGGCAGCGTGGCTCAGTGAACAACCCAAGCAGGACCACAGCAGACCCTGTGAGTGGACACTGCATCTCTCCAACTCTGTGACCCAGAGACTGTTCCAGTTGCAGGAGTGTAGAATTGCACTTGTGTTAGAAGAATCCCTGACTGTGCTGCAGCTCACCCTGTACTCTTTCAGACCGCTTCAGTTCATGCTAGGACTTTAAAAACAACAAAACAAACACTTATAAAGAGTGAGGCCATCCAAAGTTGATACTGCAATATACAGTAGCTAATACTGTATCACCAGTACATGCCCCTTAGAACGGGATACTTAACTGAGAGGGCATTTTCAACATGACTTAATAAGGGGAAGAGAAAATCTGTCTATTCCAAAGATTCCCAAATATTTCTTATGAGAGAAGTGTAGAGAGAGTAGTTTGCAATACATATGTTTCCAGTGCCGGACTTGGAAATTCCCTGAAGAGCACGGTGGTCTCTTGTCGTGGAGCAGGCTGGGACCCCCTGCTTTAAACAAACCGCTATGTGTTCATTCCTCACCCCCCGGTTCCTCTCAGTCTGTTTTCTTGTAGTAAATCAGTAATAAAAACTGCTGCGCTCCACTAAAGTGAAAACAGATTTTGTTACGTAAGTTCTGGGCATTGGTTTATTTCCCAGTAACTTTTAAACGAGGCCCTGCCAACATAATAAATGAGAAGAATGTGTGGAATTGTCATTGCGGTTTTGAATTCATAGCTGTACACGTCCAGACATCACAGAACCTGACTTCATAGCTGTACACGTCCAGACATCACAGAACCTGACTTCATAGTTGTACACGTCCAGACATCACAGAACCTGGCTTCATAGTTGTACAGGTCCAGACATCACAGAACCTGGCTTCATAGTTGTACACGTCCAGACATCACAGAACCTGACTTCATAGCTGTACACGTCCAGACATCACAGAACCTGGCTTCATAGCTGTACACGTCCAGACATCACAGAACCTGACTTCATAGCTGTACACGTCCAGACATCACAGAACCTGACTTCATAGCTGTACACGTCCAGACATCACAGAACCTGGCTTCATAGCTGTACACGTCCAGACACCACAGAACCTGACTTCATAGCTGTACACGTCCAGACATCACAGAACCTGGCTTCATAGCTGTACACGTCCAGACATCACAGAACCTGGCTTCATAGCTGTACACGTCCAGACATCACAGAACCTGACTTCATAGCTGTACACGTCCAGACATCACAGAACCTGACTTCATAGCTGTACACGTCCAGACATCACAGAACCTGACTTCATAGCTGTACACGTCCAGACATCACAGAACCTGACTTCATAGCTGTACACGTCCAGACATCACAGAACCTGACTTCATAGCTGTACACGTCCAGACATCACAGAACCTGGCTTCATAGCTGTACACGTCCAGACATCACAGAACCTGACTTCATAGCTGTACACGTCCAGACATCACAGAACCTGGCTGCTTTGGTCTTGTGGTCTCCATTTACACTACGGCTAATGATTTCTTCATGTGTACCATTCACAGTTTTAGAGTTATTATTAAACAGAATCCCCATTAGCGGGTTGAACAGACGTGAAACCATCCAGTGACACCCAGCATGTATTTTCAGAGATGTTGCCTAAATTTAGACAACAACAGAACACTTAAGCATGAGTCTTACCAGAATGAGTTTGAATGCAAAAGAAAGAACGAAAGAAAGAAGCTCCATACCAGTTTTTATTGAGCTTCATTATGATTTGAGAAACTATTTTTGTCTCTCTGGTAATCAGACAGAACATTCAAACACGTTGGAAGCATTCCGGGGTTCCGAATACTGGGAGACAGGCAAAGATACATTTTGCTTCTCCATAGTTGTATTTTCCAGAAACAAATAATTCATAACGGATGTTGGGAATAGTGCCACTCGCTGGCAGACTTCATTAATGCATTCCACAGAGAAAGACCACCCCAGATCTCCTGTTCCCTTTTTAATAATAATAATAACACAAATTGAATGTTTCCTTTTATTTAATATTGGCCAAATGAAATATATCTATGCAGTACAAGAGACAATTATTCTGCTCCCTTTTTAATTGGATGTTGTGTTCTAGGCTGACTCCCATTGATGCTCCTGAGTTTCAAGTACAAGGTTACTGACTCGTTGTTGGGTTGGCTTATACCCAGGACTCTCAGCCATTCCAAAGCTGGATATATAATAATAGACTGCATTCCTTGTGTCCAGACTGAAGAGCAGCTTGGCAGAGCATTGTGCCTTTTACTTTAAAAAGGTCCTTAAATTGCATATATCCAATTAACAATTGTGTCTTCACAATCCTTTCAGTTAATCTGCAAAAACAAATAAGCAAAATGCTGAACCACTTGAAGGCTAAATCACTAAAACTGCAAATACATTTGCATTGATTGAATATTTCCCTTTTTCCCCCACAAGGAGCTCCTTAAATTACCCTCTCTTGTGTACCTTTCAGTTAGATAAGACCGCAAAAGTTTGCCAGCTTTAATTATCCCACCAAGCAGCTCCCTGTCCGAGACAGACCAGCTTCTTCAGCCGCTTTGCAAATCTGTTCAAGCGGCTAATTATCCACTGAAGAACTCAAAAAGACCTCACTCTCTATTAACAAACTGCATTATTAATGTCACTATAAATAGAAGCCCATTCGATCATTAAAAAACATCACGTTTCATAGCCGTGATCTCAAATTCTAAAAAAAAAACAACTAGCAGCAGAAATGTGAATGGCTCCTTTGTTCCCCAGTAATAAACAGCATGTCTTTCCTTATTTAATAACAGGCTGCGCTTCTACAAGCTCCTGTGAAGCTCCAGAGCTGGTTAAATAGGCATCCTGCTTCTCAAGAGCCATACAGAAGAGCATCTCGGTGTATAACCGCAGAAGAGACCCCAACAGGTTTGATAGAAGCAGCTAGCTGTGCTCCTCTTCTGCATTCCTGCGATAATAGCACTGCAATGGATTTGAAACCAGTATGGGTACGGTTTGATATAAAACAATGCGCGAGGGACACTGAGCATCAATACCAAGCACATTGAATTGATAGCTATAGCCCACAAGTGTCTGTGAGCAGTCAGATAGTGAGATTCAGGTGTAGAGGTGGCGATGGGGATGAATGGTTGGGACACAAACTGCACAGAACTGCAACCACACCATATATATATATATATATATATAAAGAGAGAGAGAGAGAGAGAGAGAGAGAGAGAGAGAGAGAGAGAGAGAGAGAGAGAGAGAGAGAGAGAGAGAGAGAGAGAAATTCTTTGTTTTTGAATGCACAATTGTTCCCTTTGATAGGTTGCTTTGCAAGGTTGCAACGTGTCAGGATTGAGTGGACCTGCTAAGTAAAGCTCTTTGTTTACACTGGGATAATTGTTTTGTACTGTACTCTGATTAGTGGATTTCCCAATTGAAAATCTCAGTTTAAATATTGTCAAGAATTCTTTAGCTGAGCTACCTCGATGCCTTGGCACTATAATAGGGCACGTAGCTAATCAATAGTCCTTGGTACTGTACCGACTGAACCATGGGGCAGTTGAGGTACGTCTTCATTAAGTTTGGATAAGTATGGGAATGGTGTAATTGGCTTTTCCTACAGCATAGTCACCAATATATTACTTGGGTACTGTCTAGGATATGCAACTCTGCATCAAAAACAGTAAATCGAAGCACTGCCAATAACTTCTTTACCATTCAATCACAATCAAAGAAATAGGACCGGAATCATACCTGTGGTGGTTGGCATGGAAACCTCCCCGTAAAATGCGTGTCCAGTTTTATAAAACTGACTTTTTTAAATGAGATATAAGCACACAGTAAAGCAATCACACCAACTTAACCCCATTCTAATGAAGGGATTATACACAGGGGAAGGCCTGCCAAGCTGGTAGAGGAATAGAATGTTTACCAGAATGTCTGCATCCTTTTGTTTAAAGCAGGAGTCTGTGAAACAGTCAATCACATCCAGATGTGTGGTCTGAAGTGTGTCAGGAAAGACAACCAAATCAAAACCTAATAAAGAACTGACTGCAAGAAAGAATCTAATGAGCTGGGACACAAAGTAGCTCCAAGCATGGAACATTTGAACAGAACTGCTCCAGAAATAACACAGTGTGACTTACTAGTGCATAGGCTGGATAGGCATAGGCGTTATAGTGCATAGGCATTGGCTGAGAGGGAAGGATCATACAAGCAACACAGCATTCCTTATTGTAGGAGAATCCCAGGAATCCCAGGAGAGCTATTCAAATGAGATGGTAATGCTGGTGGGCTCCTGCTTACATGACTGAGTCACCTTACAAAAAGAGGACCCGCTCCTTTAAGCACATCCGCTTCTCTTCAGTGAAAGTGGCTCATCACACGGTATGCAAACCCTGCTTTCCTTCCAGTTATCCCAGGACTCAGGACGGTTTCAAAGCTTCACAAAGCTTATAAACTGCTCCCACATGTAGCCTCCATCCCCTGCCGCTCACAAACCCAGCCTGCTGGCAGGTGCTACTATTTGGGGTTTGTATTTTGTTTTACAATCTGTGGTTTTTGCAAGAATCCAGTGTTGTAGTACAGACTTCATAATAACATCTAAAAAGGAGTCATGTGATTGAAAATCACAGAGTGTTCCCAAGCGCTGGGATTGCTAAATCTGCTGCACTACTACAGCACGTAGCGTAGTAGAAGTCATAGCTGAGATGCCAAGTTTGAAAAAACAACATTAAAAAGGTCATTAATTGCTGTGTGCAACGTTGAGGGCACTTGGCGAGCCTCTGTGTTTAAATATCCAGGTGTTTTTCATTTCACAGTTCACATGAGGTTCATTTCAAAAGGAGTAAACACTGCTATAAATCTAACTGGAGGAATCATAATACACACATTGCTGCACGTGTTGTTATTCGAGTGCTGTAGGTAAACTTGGGATTGTTTGATCTTAATCAGAAAAGAAGGAATCCCCAATGGAAACTTAGAGGTCAAACTCAACTTGTTTTTTAAAACCAGTTGTTTTTGAAAAATGGGTTTATAAAACAATGTTGTTGCTTATTCCTCCTGGGGCTGATCCCCACCGCCCAAACCAAATACTGTTACAAAATCTGCTTTATTATTCAAAGCAACATTCTTCATACGCATTGATTTGCCTTAGTGTTACATTGATACATATCTGAAATATCTTCACATTGATCGTTTTGTGTGGTTTTGGCAGGGGGGTGTTGGGGGGGTGTGTGGGGGGGGGGGGGTTAAAACTCATTCCTGCAAGGAAAATTCATTTCAAACCACCTGGGAAGGCAAACCAAACATGTAGAAATGTGCTTTGTTTGAATGGGAGGCCTGGCCTCATTGGAGGGGAATGAAAACCTCTGTGTGGAATGTGGTCAGGCTGAATTGGATGATTGCGTTCCTATTTAACCTGGCCACACAGAAAAGCACAGATTGACTGCTGTAGTCATTCAGAGCAGGGACGTGTGGAGAGAGAGAGATAGCTGGGGTTCTCTCATCGCTCTGCTGTCACGAGGCACACACACCTGTTAACAAGGGCACTGTGGTTTATTAATAAGTGTGCAATCCTGCACTTCAAACATCACTGTTGTGTTTGTGTGACTCCTGCATGCCTGCCTGGCCACCCAAATACCATGATAAAAGATTGCACAGATACTGGCTGACTCAAAATGACGTTACTCAAAATCTATTTTTATAAACACGTGATAACAATAAACCCTCCATATTAATGGAAAAATAACACGTATTTACATTTACGAGTGTAAATAACGAGTACAGCTATGTCCTAAAGTTTTGCATCCCTCTATAGAATTAACTCATTTTACTTCATGAAGTCCAATCAAACCTGCTGAATAATGTTACATTACCATATTGAATTACACACCGCTTTGTAGTTTTCCATATACTTAACGAAAAACTGACAAAGATTGAAAAATATGACATTTTGAAATCTAACATGAAATATTGTACCACTAGTATGGCTTCCGGTAGACTTTTGCGATATCATTTTGTAGTTTCTTTGATTACATGATGTTAAATAAAAGAGCTTTGACTAGCCCAGTGTGTACTGATCTGAACTAGACTGTCCTTCATGAATCACTCACTGACAGCCACGATGCAAGCCCAATTGCTGTAGATCTATAGGATTTAACAAGTTGTGCTTCAGGTATGAACAGAAGTAACTCATAAAGAATGTGCTGCAGTCCACCTCAGGTGCCCCTCCACGTTAATGTCAAACTCATTTGTTTTTATGGCATGCACTAAATTCGTTGCCCTGACCTCAAACACCCAGATAACCCAGTGTAAACACACACAAAACAAGCAGCGTTTACTCGTGCATACATACCTTGTTAAAGGTTACTCGCCTGAATTGGCCGATAAAATAAACAAACAGACTAGTAGAGTGCTCCCTCGGTTCAAGGTTACGGTTTCGTGTTTTTTCCAGCCACCAATCAGGTGCTTCGACTTGTTCTCACATGAACTTGCTTTAACTGCCCCGGTAAAGATTACACTACGCTGATTCAGGGAGCAAGCCGCTCTTCACAGCAGGGCTCTGTGCAAGCACGCACCGTCAGGTGAGGGGAACTATTCAAAGCAGACCCTTTCCTGTCCAGAACTGCTGCCTTATACAATTCACAACGGTTCCCAGTTAGTTGCCTAACAGCCATGGTTGTGGGCTGCTTTATAAAGCTGTCTTAAAAATGTCATTCAAAACCTTAACTACTGGTTTGTCAGAAATGACATTACACCCCCGGTGGAGATTCAAAAATGAATCGGGTAAGGTCTGTTATGCTTTTCATTAAAATCTAACGGCACCACTAAGTTCAAAAATAAAAAAAACACTGAAGAAGTTGTTCTGCTATCTATTGAATTAAACAAAACAAAGGGAAATAAAACAGCCTTTAGGACAGAAAGCCTGCAAAGCCCTGGTTCGTCTCTGATTGCTCTCAGAAAATACTCCTGTATTGTGAATTTAAAACACCTTGGTTTGATTAACCAGGCCTACCCAATGCACCATCCTGCGCAGGATGGGACTGAGTGACTCTGAGAGGGGGTGGGGTGAGGGGAGGGGGTCCAATCCAGGCACCACATGAGAGCAAAGAAACCGTGGGTGTGCTTCATCAAGTTGCAGTCTTTACAGCGCTTGTTTATATGTGGTTTGGGTTGTCAGTCCCATGCTGGTCTAAGAGATCTCTAGGTGCAGCCAGCATCAACAGCCTGCCCTGCAAGTCTGGGCACAGTGAAGGCAGCACAGATCCACCCAGCAGTCTGGTAACAGCTCATGGACAGTACATCACTCATAGGATCCTGCAGCCAACCCTTCCAATTAGGACAAAAGCCATGACAGAGCTATAAGCAGGCAGGTGACAGTGAGATTCCATTACATTATGTTCATAGGAAACTGAAACCTGAGTGCTTGGAACAACTTATCTAGTTTTAAAAAGCGTCCCTAATGAATTCGAACCTTGTTTACGAGATTTTTTAAATCAACTTGTCATGGTTTTGCATATTTGGGTGTATATATGCAGTAGTGTGCACATTTATTAGATCACCCCATTGCTTCTGTAGTTTATTGGACTTCATGCTTGACAAAAGTACCAACTGTACAAAAGTCTGTGGATACAACTTCAAGAAAAACTGGAATCATATGACACCAGGGATTTTGAGAAAGCACACAGACACAGTGCCAAAAAGATGCCAGCGGTTATTGATGCCAAAGGTGGCCATACTAAATATGGAGAGACAGAGAGAGAGAGACAGAGAGAGAGAGAGAAAGAGAGAGAGAGAGAGAGTAAAAAATAAGGTAAAAAGCACAGTTCATATTAATAACGTAAAAAGCACAATTCATATTTCTAGCTAATAAATAAATAAAAGATCATTCAAGACTGAATTTTGGAGCACATTAACTTATACAAGACATTTCCCTTTTCCCATAGCTGAGGCCTTAAAAAAAAGGAATTGATTGAAAATCTGTTCTGTTGTTAGGGAAAACATTCCAGATAATGACTCTACTTCTCCTGCGACTCTTTTGAAAGCTTTCTAAACGGAGATCTGGAAAATAATAGGTTTCCATGACAATATCTCTTTGCAAAATGATTCAACCACTGAAAAAAAAGGAAACCCACCAAGGAAACCCAATGGAAGGGCTGAAGCTGGATTGTACTTCTAAAAATCCATGCAATATATTGCGGTTGAAAAAAATACCTATATTTGAAATATTGGTTGTTTTTTTTGTGTTGTTTTCAAATAAATTGCTGTTGCTGAGTGACCAGTAATGCACCCAGCCATGGCCCAGGAGTTTAGAGAAAAACAGTGTTTGTTTTTGGAGTCTCAGTGGAACACTTACTGAGATCTTTACTAAAATATCCTTACTCACAAAAGCCTCTCCAGCCGTTTTTTTAAAGAGTTTTATTTTGAAATAATTGCTGCCTCTGAGTACCTCCAAGAGTGCCAGCTGGCAGAGGGCTTTGTAATGTGACAAAGCTCCTGTACTTCATTGTGTCTGCACTCTCCAGGGGACAAGGTGAGGACACTTATCAGGTAACAAACACCCTTGCCCAGCCCGGCTCTGTATCTTCACACTGCAGTATTGCTTATACACAACCCTGTGCACTTACTATCTGCAATAACATTAAAAGCAGGCCAAGGTGCATTGCTAGTAAAGGCCAGTAAACAACAGATGTCAACGATAAAACAGAGTCAAACATATCCTCTGCTTATGTGAAACCCTTTTTTTTTTTTTTTTACACAGCAGATAGAAGCTGTTTTTACTGTTACAAGAGCCCTGGGGTGACCTGGGGAACATTCAGCACTTTAGTTTTGCATTCAAGCTCTGGTTTTGTTCTGCAGCTCCACTTCACTTTATAGCACTGCAGGCCAAGATGTGCAACAAGCCAAAGCCTTCCATTCCAAAAGACCTTGGAGCCAAGAGCTTGATAAAAATGGGACTGACTAAGAACCACCATGTCCTGAAAGATGCAACTGAGCACAATCCATTGACTGTTTAGGTGCCAGAGTGAAACTGCAATACTGGAGCTTATTGTGAACCAATTCTCAACCAATCAGATTTGCTGCTGGGTAGGCGTGCTGTCAAAGGGAAGTTCAAACAGATGACAAGCCTCAAACTGTCTGGAGAGTCATGAGATTCTTAAGGGTTAGTCTTAAGGGTTAGTCTTAAGGGTTTGGGTTAGGGTTAGGTTTGGGTTAGGGTTAGGTTGAGAGTTAGGTTTGGGTTAGGTTTAGGTTTAGGGTTAGGGTTTGGATCAGGGTTATACCATGTAAGAAAATGCATGCATTATGTACATTGTAACTATGCATAATAACATAGTAAAAATAAACTCCTATAGCATGATTTGCACAGGACTGAAAGTCAGGGGTCCTCAGAGTTGAAAATGTGTAGGACGTCTAGTAACCTCACAGACGAGGATTAGTTTTCATCAAAAAAAGTTGTTAAATTCAAAATGAAATGTGATGTTGTGGCCAGACAAGGCAAACCATGAACCGGGCGTAAATAACACATTTTGTACCTTCTTTTCCAAAGGCTAGAATAACCATTTCATCTCTGAGTGATGTGTATTTCCATACATACCTTCAAATGCACCATTCAAAGCATCCATTTAAGAGTCACCAATTCTGTTTTGTATTTTGCCCCGATCCCCAGTTTGGTTCTGCCCCATCGTTGTGTTTTACTGAAATACGGAATCTTGGGACAGAGGTCCCTTTTGTATTGAGGGGATCAGAATTGAGCACAGTATTGTAAGTGCGGTCTCACCTCATCATAATCTCCTTTGATTTGTACCACACCCGTATGAGTGTAAAACATGATATTGTGGGTGTCTTTCACATGAGCGTACATGAAGACTGTCAAGGCCCGATTTTAAACAGCAGCTTAGTTTCATTAGACTCCGTGCTCCATGCAGTCCACTGTACACTAACTGAACCGCTTGCTCTTCGCATTGACTTGAAGTGCAATAGCAAACTGTAATGGGACCACGGTCAGTGTTCGAAAGGTCAAGAAATGAAACAAGTCCTCTTGGCGCCTACCATGCACATGTCAGGTTGATATAACCTGCAGTATTCACTGTGTTCCTAATGTGCGATTACAATGGCCTAGAGAAAAAGCTTTGCCAACATAAATCAGTGTTGGCTGCAGTTGCACTCAGTCAACCTAGACATGAAAACCTGTAGGAATATAACACTGAGGCTTGCAGACACTGAGGCTTGTAAATGGCAAAAACAGTATAGCACAGTATATTACAGACCCACCAGAGAGTCTTGTTTTGCACCCACATGGAACTCCAAGAAACATTAAGTGCGCATGAAAAACAAGTTTTTCAATTATTAACATATGGTGGATTTCAACCTCCAAATCTCATTCTTAAAAACAAGTCACCTGATATATCAATATATTTTAAAATCACTGTCACACTGCAGTCCGTTCAACAGCAAAACACAGCCTAATGTTGCTCTCACAGGGAGTGTAGAGATTGACTGGACCTCCTGTCCATGTCCTAGATTGACTGGACTTCCTGTCCATGCCCTAGATTGACTGGACTTCCTGTCCATGCCCTAGATTGACTGGACCTCCTGTCCATGCCCTAGATTGACTGGACCTCCTGTCCATGTCCTAGATTGCGTAACCCCTTCAGAGTTCATAGAGCAATAGCACTGGGACTCAGTAATTAGAGGACTTTAATGTGCAGCCATGTTGAGAGCTAATTTAATTAGCATGCTTCTGATCAGCTAAGATTGTGTTAGGAACAGCGGTGAGAACTAGATTGATTTTGATAAAACAAAAGCAAATGCAACCAGTTTCTGAGTGAAAGTGGCACTGTGTCATAGCACTGCCCCCACTTCCCATCACCCTTTCACATTACTTACTTCCCAGCATGAGCGCTGTGTTCTCTTGATTCCCCTGCATTTCAGTAATTTGTGCGTCAAATTCCTTTGAAGCTCATCGCCTAAATCAAATCATATTATATTAAACCTAGACAAGTAATACTGGATGCAGGGAGGAATGTGACTGGTAAATAGCAGGATTTATTTCAGTGCTACTTCTTCTAAAGCAATGGAATACACACTGTAAAGCAAAGGAATACACACTGTAAAGCAAGCATATTGTACTTGAGCTGGGACCTCAACCCTCAACTCCAGAGCATCATTATTTTTTCAATTGGTTGTTAGCTGAATTGGCAGTTGTACAATGGGCTTTTTATTTTGTGAACATGACATGCCAATCCCATTGAAGGCATCGTGATACTTTCATTATAGAAGCAATTCAAAGTCTGTCTCGTTAAAATCTTGAGTCCACCCATAAATAGGAACAAGGGGCAGGAGTTTAGGGGGCTGTTTGCAAAAGGGGTTTCAAGAGCTATATACTTTCTTTTGAAAGATTTTTCTTTAAACTTCTTAAATATCTAAAAGGAGCCATTTCGTAGGTGCCCCCTTTCGGAGTCATTCCAAGCGGATTGCATGAAGCCTGCGGAGAGCAGTGTCCTGTAAACAAACCAGCTTCTCCTCTACAGGATAACAGCAGGAGCTGCTTTCGTTTGACCACAGCGTTCTTAAGACATCCTGACAGCTGTGTTTGCTGCTGAATTCAAGATGCTATTAAGCTGTAATCCATTTGAAACGTTTGGGCATAGTAAAACTAAGTGGGAACTATCCACCATCCATAAAAAAGACAACATACTGCACAGTACAGTCCCCTCCAGCTTTAGACAAGATTCCTGGCTGGACAGTTCTGTCCAGGGATCAAACTCATGACTCCCGTGACAACGGCAATTACAATTGGTCCTGTTTTTAACATCCTCGTGATGCCACTGTGGCAGGAGAGGAACCATGGAAAATGGGAAACACTTTACATGAAGTGTCTCGAACTATGTGCTTTGTGTATTTGCATTGTAGTTACAGTAGTAAATACATGTGTACTTACACACAATTACAATGTTATTATGCATAGTTACAATGTACTTAATGTGTACATCTTTTTGCACGATATAACCCAAACCCATCCCTAACTGTAACTCTAACCCTAACCCTTTTTTTGATACAATTGTGTACTTACATATATCATGCAAAGAGATTTACACGTTAAGTACATTGTAACTATGCATAATAACATAGTAACTAAACCTGCTTGTTTTTTTCCCCTGTTTCCTTGGTGACAAAGTCCTGTCTCATGCATGTCATAGTTCTTGCAGCTTCCTCTGATAAAGAAACGCAGGCTCATGTACACATGTATTTACCAAGTAACTACAGTGTAAATACACTTGATGTAAAGTGTTACTGTAAAATGTTCATGTTAATAACTATGGACATGCATGTAAAATAATGAGTGCATGTTGTTTTCAGTATTGTCTAATCATTTTTCACAATCAGTCTACAGCAACTAGTCAACAACATGATTACAAACAGATGAGCTCTCTTCTCATCTTGTTGTTATTAAATGCGTCAGTAACAATAGCATGAAAATGTTGAAGTTGTAGATAGATTGTAATGAATACAAGCCTTGCCTGGGACCACGGCCTCCCACCAATCCTGGGATTATTTGCTCTTGTTGTTAAAGTGCTTAGCCGCTCTGACCTGAGTTAAACTGCACTGGTGCCCCAGGGGATAATTCAAATCTATTTAGCTCTAAAGAATGGGTTTTATAAATAGGAAACATACTTGGCACAGCTTTGACTCTGGAGTATTCCCCATGTTATACCACCATACAGATATTCCTGCCTGGGTATCTCTGCTCACAACTTTACACACAGTTGTTTTTTGTTTTAGTTTTTTGTTTTGCAGATCCAGGAGATTTAAGTGATTAAGAGCACTTTCACGGTCTTTGTTACTCTTAATACAACTTTAAAACACTCAATCAAAAAAATTCTTATGTGAAAAACAAGATACTCAGCCAACTACAAAAAACAAAATAAACGCTTGGCTTGCGAATGCAGGCGTCCAGTAAACAGTGTGCACTCCAGCTACTCAGGTTCCTGTGAATACTCTGTGTGATTAGTGATGCGCAACATGTGCGTTAAAATAGCAGAACAGTAAGGACTGTCTTGAAAAGAGACAGAGGGGCTGCACACAGCTCGGAGGACTGCGAGGAGCTCATTCTAACTCTGCACCATGGTCAGTATTACTTTAACAGCCTATTGCGTGAGATTATAAACAGAACACAGCTTGACGTTTGAGCTGAATCACTCCAGCAGAGTGCTTGTGGATAAAGACACCCAGATGATTGTACCTGTCATCTATTAGTGCCCTTATAAAAGTTTTCCACTGTAATTTAGCAGTTTTCCTGTGTTTTTCCTATGCTTATACTGTGCATTTGCCCTAGTTTGCCATCGTTTGCCATGTTTTTTTAATAAGCTTCACCATACCTGTCTGGGCTTTACAATGTCCACCTATGCTTTGCCATGCTTTCACTGTGTTTTATTATACTTTTCTATATTTTTACTATGGTGACTTTTATAGATGCTGCATTGTTCACATAACTTGTGTAATATAATGTACTTCATTCCTTGTATAATGCAAAGCTCTTGTATGATTCTCACCTATGCTGTATATAGTGTCGGAGTGCTATCTCTGTGCTGCATTTAATATGCTGATAATGGCATGAGCACTACAGGCTGCTAATCCATTCTATTGTACCACAGCGCTTCAGAACCACTGTGCTGCCTTTGGCCACTGAGTATTGTATTATAATATGACTGGACATGTGGGCTCATTCTGGAGTCAGAAGAAAACCAGCACTCACTTCACATCTTTCAAAAAGATCACTTTTTATTTCTTTCTTCACTTCAATTTAAAAAACAGCAGACAAGCAAGTACAGGTGCTCTCCTCAGTGTGTATTCAAGCCAAATGAATTACACTTGTATCTAGTTAATTGGTGATTCATACAAAAGCTCATTCATTCATTCTTAAAGGGAGAAATTCAACATTACAATAAAACAGTACACAACAGTTGTTTCTCAATAACTTCTTTGACAATGACTTATTTTGCAACAATACAATCACAGACATGGAACCAATGAAAGTTCCTCCTTTAACCCTCCTGGAGATTCAGTTAGTATCCATGTATCCATCTCGCTTCTTTTTGTAACAGTATTTTATCACCATCATTCTGGATGTAATCTGAAGCCGCAGTCAAGGCAAAAGCACATTTCTGGACAGTGAGTAACAGCTTGCATAGGTTTTGGTTACATGTTACAAAAGGAACAGTGTCTTTGGAGGTTATCACAAACACACCGAGCTCCTAACAATAAACTCATCCACCCGTTTCCTAAACAAACACACCGAGCTCGTAACAATAAACTCATCCACCCGTTTCCTAAACAAATACACCGAGCTTGTAACAATAAACTCATCCACCCGTTTCCTAAACAAACACACCGAGCTCCTAACAATAAACTCATCCACCCGTTTCCTAAACAAACACACCGAGCTCCTAACAATAAACTCATCCACCCGTTTCCTAAACAAACACACCAAGCTCCTAACAATAAATTCATCCACCCGTTTCCTAAACAAACACACAGAGCTCCTAACAATAAACTCATCCACCCGTTTCCTAAACAAACACACCGAGCTCCTAACAATAAACTCATCCACCCGTTTCCTAAACAAACACACCGAGCTCCTAACAATAAACTCATCCACCCGTTTCCTAAACAAACACACCGAGCTCCTAACAATAAACTCATCCACCCGTTTCCTAAACAAACACACCGAGCTCCTAACAATAAACTCATCCACCCGTTTCCTAAACAAACACACCGAGCTCGTAACAATAAACTCATCCACCCGTTTCCTAAACAAACACACCGAGCTCGTAACAATAAACTCATCCACCCGTTTCCTAAACAAACACACCGAGCTCCTAACAATAAACTCATCCACCCGTTTCCTAAACAAACACACTGAGCTCCTAACAATAAACTCATCCACCCGTTTCCTAAACAAACACACCGAGCTCCTAACAATAAACTCATCCACCCGTTTCCTAAACAAACACACCGAGCTCCTAACAATAAACTCATCCACCCGTTTCCTAAACAAACACACAGAGCTCCTAACAATAAACTCATCCACCCGTTTCCTAAACAAACACACCGAGCTCCTAACAATAAACTCATCCACCCGTTTCCTAAACAAACACACCGAGCTCCTAACAACAAACTCATCCACCCGTTTCCTAAACAAACATACCGAGCTCCTAACAATAAATTCATCCACCCGTTTCCTAAACAAACACACAGAGCTCCTAACAATAAACTCATCCACCCGTTTCCTAAACAAACACACCGAGCTCCTAACAATAAACTCATCCACCCGTTTCCTAAACAAACACACCGAGCTCCTAACAATAAACTCATCCACCCGTTTCCTAAACAAACACACCGAGCTCGTAACAATAAACTCATCCACCCGTTTCCTAAACAAACACACTGAGCTCCTAACAATAAACTCAACCACCCGTTTCCTAAACAAACACACCGAGCTCCTAACAATAAACTCATCCACCCGTTTCCTAAACAAACACACCGAGCTCCTAACAATAAACTCATCCACCCATTTCCTAAACAAACACACCGAGCTCCTAACAATAAACTCATCCACCCGTTTCCTAAACAAACACACCGAGCTCCTAACAATAAACTCATCCACCCGTTTCCTAAACAAACACACCGAGCTCCTAACAATAAAAACAAACACCGAACAGACAGGGTGCTGTTTTCAAACCTTCTCGTCTGTATTTCTCAACACAATTCAATATTCTGCTCCAGCTCAGTAGAGGACAGTGTGAGAATGCATTGTTCTTTTTTTTATTCCACCAAACATCCAGTCTGGATACAACTGTATACAATTAGCCTGTTACTGTAGGAATTGCATTCGAAGTAAATCTGCGAATCCCAAGTACAAAAGGTTTTGAGGGGGAACACCGACTGGTTTTCCGGTTACAGTGGCTGTCCGGCAATGCATTTGCCTGGCATTAATATGCAGCAATTCAGTACATGAAGGGTCTGAATGTCAGAGATGAAACTCATACAAAAACATTCGCTTCCAGCATTTGTAACCCATTTGAATTGCTTTCTTACTGGATACCCAGTTGGTATATAAACCCTAACACTGGTTTACAGCAATTACAGTAGATTCCCTATAGACAACAATCACTCACTCTTAGATGTTCACAGTAATTGGCTTAAAACAATAATTCTTGAAGCAGCATGCCCAGTTGATGGACCAGGGAGCACTGGTCATTGCTGGAGTCAGAGCCACCAAACCCCGCCCCTTGTGACATCATGCCCTGCCTCATATAGAACTGAGAGACCCAATTTGCGGCAGCACAAACAACAGATGAGTCTGCGTTTCTTTATCAGAGGAAGCTGCAAAAGCGATGACGCACATGTTACAGAAGACTTTGTCACCAAGGAAACAGGGAACAAAAAAACAAGCATGTTTATTTCAGAACAAGATCAAAAGATTGTGATTATAATTTGGAGGAAACATTAGCAAATGAATGCTGGACCCATAGCTGGTCTGTAATGAGCACAGGTACTGCCTTATAATGAATCACAGCAGGAGAATTCATTTAGACATCAATGGGATTCATGAATACCTTCTCACATAATAACTGCAAACGCTTTGACAATCTTATTTTCTTTGTGGTGGTGCCTATTATAAATCAGCCATGTGTCTCAAAACCTTAGTGTCTGACTTGAGGAAATATTCAGCAAGTCACCTGTGGCAAACACACAGACCGTATCCTCTAATGACTTCAGTGAACACAGACTAGCAGGATGTCTGGTCCCCATCTGCCTAATGGCTGCATCACCAGGGTTCAGCTGAGGACAGGCACTGCTTTCTTTAGGTAAATCCAAAAAATTCCATTCATTATGACAGGAATTTTTCCCTTGGCAAATCAGTGGGAGGCTACGCTCCTCATGTAGCTCCATTGTTGAGATAAGAAGGACCAGGATATGTGGAAGAAACATTTCAAATTTATTTTTAATTGATTTTAGTTACATTTGCCTGACTTTTGTGCCCGATTTGCTAAATGTTTTTGTTTGGTGTTAGTGCCATTTCTGTCTTAATATCAGTGCTAATATATCCTTCTTCAGCAAATGATCTAACCCACAACGGTCAGTCTGCGTGCTTGAATTTGTGCTTTTAACATGCTTTCCTATTAGCGCTCTGTGTCTATTCCTGTTGAAAATCCTGTTCTAAACAAACTGAAGAACTGCAGTGTGAGCTGTAGAAATTCCCTTTATAATGAAGCCTTCAATGAGATGAATGAGGACCATCTTAGGCACCTACCCAACTCCATACACAGCTTTGAATATACTTTAAATGGTCTGGATTACTGTTTTGTATGGCTTTTTAACTGCACCCTAAACAATGTGCACACTTTTCAATATTTAGTTTAGTTCTTTGTGTTTGTTTGTATTTTTTGCATTCAGTTTGTTAAGTTCTTTTTTCAGTTGGATGTGACCTTCCGATATGCACTGTGATCAAGTTCATGTGAGCCCAATGCTCAGCAATGCAAGCATCACAGAAAGGTCAGAGCATTGTTAGATTAACGATCAACATGCGGATGACAAAGCAGCCATGACTAGTGCTGACGAACACTAATTGAATGAACGCTTAAGAAAGATAATTCAGCCCTTTTGTCAGGATAAACTGCTGTTAGTTCAAGACTGTCTTCTATTGTGCCTGTTTACCGTTACTGGAGAAATGGCAGTCAGCTGTGCACTGGTAGTGTCTTCTCAGTGCAAACACAAGGTTACGTTTTCAAAGCAGTGTGTAGGCAGATCTCTTTCTACCAAGCATGCATTGAGCTTTTAAACAACATAATCTCAGTGCTCAAAACATGACAACACCTGTCTCTCCTTAGGCACTGCGTGCCCTTTAGGTGCTTTATGTAACTGCTTGATGAATGAAGCATATTCCAACTGGATTCCCTTATGCAGAGAGCACAGGGAATGACGCACACATGCTCAGCATCTACAAGATCACACCCGTCTGAGTGGATACACAAAGGCAATGCCAGTCCCATTGTCTCTCGTGTACACTTAGCCTTTTTTGATTATTTTGAGGCAGTATGCATATTCATTTTAATTGAGGCGTTAGAAGGGAATGGAATAATACACAAAGCTCAAGAGAATGCAGATCAGTTTGTCATTGTTAAAATGAGTGTGGTGTAAAGCAGCACACTGCTGTACACGGGCTTGAAGAGTAATAAGGGTACATACAGTCTTCAGTGTGCTCCTGCATTTCAGAAGCTCTGCTTGATGTCACTCCCACTCAACATGGGCTACTTTTACAAACAGAATAGTAAATCACATATTGAATCAAATCTCATGTTGAAACCAGTTATACCCAAGCTTTTTAAAGGATTCTCTTGCCTCTTATTAGCATTAGCATAAGAACATAAGAACATAAGAAAGTTTACAAACGAGAGGAGGCCATTCAACCCATCTTGCTCGTTTGGTTGTTAGTAGCTTATTGACCCCAGAATCAAGCAGCTTCTTGAAGGATCCCAGGGTGTCAGCTTCAACAACATTACTGGGGAGTTGGTTCCAGACCCTCACAATTCTCTGCTTTTGCTGAAACCTGTTTTGCACACCACTGTTTTATTATTATTATTATTATTATTATTATTATTATTATTATTATTATTATTATTATTATTATTTAATTCGATATAAGTCCATTTGTTTGTCAAGTACTCTGAAAACAATGACACACGACAGGATGTTCAATATCTGCATGCCTCTGGGTTGCTCCCACACACAGGACTAAAAGTCATAATCATTCTTTTTAAAACTACAGCTACTGTTGCTGTATGGTAATAGAGGAGTTCATTGTGGCCACTTCTTGCATTATCCTCCAGACATATTCTTGTAAAACCCAGTGTACAGCACCCCGGTGAACAGGATTCAGTGTAACGTGGAACAGTAAAGGCAGAGCCAACGGGTTTCTCCCTCCGGAATCCCCACGAAGACCAGCGACTTCGTGCCATCGGGGGGCTCCCCTGACAGCATGACTCACCCTGCACACCACATCTAGTTTATTTCTTGTTTTCCCAGGTTACACACACACACACACACACACACACACACACACACACACACACATGCAGTACACACACAATGCACAAAGACCCTTTCCATTTTTATATTTACTAATAATTGAAAGGACTGCATATGATTGATATTGTTCTTTCCTTCTTCTTCTTTCTTTATGCATAAAAAATATTCATAAAAAATAAACAGTTGGCAACAGCAAGATATTGCAGTGAGTGGGTGGGTGTAATCCGAATGCATTAAACACAGGGAGCGGTATCACGCTTCACTTCAGGGGAGATATGAAATAACTTCTGGAGAGAGAGTTCTGCAGGATATAAATAGTGTATTAGGGAACCCTCATAATGCATTGCGCTGTACAGTGGGAGCTGTGCCCGGGTCTCCAGGAGGGAACCCTCGTAATGCATTGCACTGTACAATATGTCATTCAATATGTTAACGTAACATTATTCAGCAGGTTTTATTCGACTTTATGAAGCAAAATGTGTTAATTCTATAGGGTGATGCAACACTTTTGGCCTTAGCTATATATACTATTCCATTAATGATCACAAACATAATTACTGTCAATTGTATTTATCTCAGATCTCAAATAGTGACCAGTGCCCAAAAACTCCACATGCAGAATCCCAGTTTATCTTGTGTTTGCAACAGGTGGGCTCAGCAGCAGGAGGTGAAACAGCCAGATTAAAGTAATATGTTTGTGTTTACATTGACAAGATAAGCAGATAACAAAAACAGCTTAAAGGAGCAAACAGGGTGATAGATTCAGAAGCTACTGGATTTCTAACATGCAGAGTGCCACGATGACTGCGGCCCTGGTTCCCTTGAAATCCTCTCCACATGTAGCTGGCATCTCCACTGCCAGGACATCCCTCAGTGCTGGAGAGAGATGCACTTCACAAATCAAGCCTAGATTGTAAAGTAACTGAACAGAGCACAGAAACCAGGCCCAAAGGACACAGCTGTAAACTAAATGGAGATTGTTCTGCTTGTTTTTTCTTCACTAAAGTATCATTTATTATGGGTGTTGCTGTTATTTCCTCTCATAAATTAAGTTCATACTTTTGTTTATATATATATTTCATTTAGCAGCCGTCGTTTTCCGTTTTTCTGCTGTGTTTTTTCTTGAATTCACCTGGTACGACATCAGGTTTGGGTTGCTCCTCGGGTTAGGAGGTCAGTGGAGCGCAAACACTCCTGGATTAAAAAATAAGCAGCTTTAAGATTTAATCCAGTCTCCCAATGTGGCCTTTTCAGGTGCTGTGCAGTCACTATGCTTCATCTTGAAAGCCGCCTGCAGGATCAATCTGAAGCCAAAAGAAACACATTTGAACTGAAGACAGGCCAGTTGTTTGATGTATAAATTGGGAGTCAGGACAAGTTCTTGTTATTAATTTGAACCAGATGAAAGGAAACCAATGCAATTCTCTGGCATTTCAAGTAAGATGCCTGAAAAGACGTTTGTGGGCCAAAACACCCCATGTAGCTCCATAAAGCTCAATATGATGAATGGAAGGAAGAGGGCTTCTGCATACAAGAAGCCCAAAATATTTATAAGTGTTGTCAATGATAGGGGAAGATTTAGGAGCATCAGCCTCTCTCACACCTTTGAAGAGCTGCCTTTGTTTCCAGTCAAACGGCCAAACTTCATGGAAATGTATAAGAAGTGTTACCAAAATAAACTTAAGCCTGCACTTTTTGCTAGGACCAGAAGGGGATTTTGCATGCACCTTGACCAAGAAAGCCGTCAGTCTGTTTAAAGCCTTCCTGTGCTGGATGAGTGCTTTGTACCATTAGGTAGTATGTGGAGACAGCCTTGTTGAGATTAGCAGGGTAATGAGGGTAACTAGACCTTCCTCAGTCTGCCTGCTGTTTACAGAACTGCACAGATAATACCTCCTGGCCCTGAACTCAGGGGAGTGTCCGTGTGATGACACCATGCAGCAGTGATCCCCGGCAACCGTGCATAACAATGAGAATGAAGTCAAGATAGAACCCTTCCAAATAATTCCAGAATGTTGGCATGGAATGCTGTGCACAACAGGGGTCGTCCAGGTATTCTCCTGCCAAGTCTGGCACACTGTATTCAAAAGGAATTACTAGAAACATAAATCTACTATTAAAAAAAACCAAACCTTGGGGCTCCCGAGTGGCGCATCCAGTAAAGGCACTCTGTGTGGCGTGCAGGATGCACCCTATAGCCTGGATGTCGCTGGTTCGAGTCCAGGTTATTCCATTGAGGACGGGAGCTCTCAGGGGGCGGCGCACAATTGGCCGAGAGCCACTCAGTGGGAGGGAGGGCTAGGTCTGCCAGGGTGTCCTTTGCTCAAAGCAAACTAGTGACCCCTTTGGTCTGGCCAGGCGCCTGCCGGCTTGCCTGTAAGCTGCCCAGGGCTGCGTTGTCCTCCAACGCTGTAGCTCTGGGTGGCTCCATGGTGAGTCTGCAGTGTGTAAAGAAGCGGGAGGCTAACGGCACACGCTTCGGAGGAATCTTTAGTAAAAAAAAAAAATGTATATGACATTTTCTTTTAACAAATTTGGATTAAAAAACAAAACAAACAGGCACACAAATAAAACAAAACTGGTCCTGGGCAGCATCTTAAATGAACATTTGGAAGGTATTTTATTTAAACAATGTCATCAACACCAACTTAATGCTACAGAACTATAAACTATTCAGAATTATTATTTGTTTATTTAGCAGATGCTTTTATCTAAGGTTACTTACAGAGAGTGTGTGCACTATGCATCAGATGTGGAGTCACTTACAGCAACATCTCACCCGAAAGACAGAGCACAAGGAGGTTAAGTGACTTCCTCAGGGTCACACAGTGAGTGAGCGGGGATTTGAACCGGGGACCACCTGGTTACAAGCCTTTTTCTTTAACTGCTGCACCACACGTTGAACTTAAGGGCTCTTAAGTGTTTTTAAACTATTATCTTTTAGGTTTGCGGGGTAATGAAGCATGCAGAGGGTCTACCCTTATCTATAACATACCATGAGTCAACATTTCCTCCTTTTAAAAGTTCACCCTTGCAGAGTGTGAGGAATGTACCCAATCCACTCTCTGTTTCAGAGCACTGCAGCATGTCATGTTTCTGACACTTCACATGTGAAGTGTGCTTATCCTGTCATTAACTTCAGGTGTGTTCCATGTTTATCCCACAGAATATTACAGACTTCCCCTTTTCATAGCAGTGAGCATGCTTGTAGACTAAAGTTTACCTCTGGCGCCAAAACTCTGCGCTGCAAAATGTTAGTCAGCAAGAATTGTGAAATGGGTTGTTAATTTGTCGCCAACTATTAATAATTCCCCAAAGTGTGTTGTTTTCCACAACATTGTTTTCTACTGTTGGAATATGTTGCAATCCTGTCCTGTTCTTCTTATTCCCAGTCAACAACATGGTCCTGTTCTGATGATGAAAAATCAAATTGCTGATCAAGGAAAAACAGGTTATTCATTGGTGAATATTTTTTTTTTTAATGAAAAAAGATGACATGACAAAAAAATGTTTTTTACATTTTTTAAATAGATGTCTGTATTTTAAAGGTTTCATAGTAACACTGGAATTATATGTAAGTACACAGGCTTGGTGGTCCAGTGGTTAAAGAAAAGGGCTTGATAATAGGAGGTCCCTGGTTCTAATCCCTGCTCAGTCACTGTTTTCTTGTGTGTGACCCTGAGCAAGTCACTTCACCTCCTTGTGCTCTGTCCTTTGGATGAAAACGGAGGTCCTATTGTAAGTGACTCTGCAACAGTTGTTAATACATCGTTCACCCCCTAGTCACTTTGAATAAAAGTGTCTACTAAATAATAATAATGTATTTACTAAGTAACTGCTATGTAAATATACTTAATGTAAAGTGTTGCCATATTTAAGATGACAGTGTGATGTGATGTTTTTATGATGCTGCATACATTATATTTTTAGCCTTTACCAATAACTGCTATCTTTATCAATATACAAAGGATGTAGCTGCTTAATTTTACTTTTTGGCCTCTGTAATACTAATAATAGCACTGGTGTGTATGTAGAGCTGTTTCTCATGTTCATGTTGGGCTTTGAGGCTTCTCTGCAGGACAAAAATATTTCTAAAATTTTCATGATTTTCATCAGGAAAATAAGAAATATTCATAGTTAGACACACAAGTATGTAGAGTACAGTTGTGATACTAAAATAAACATTTACAATTGAATGACAAATGTTTAAAATAGAAGTCTTTCTCATTGTCTTCAGAGGACCTTTCTTTCTGACACACACACACACACACACACAAACACACACACACACACACACACATGCACACACACACACACATAAACACACAAACACGCACGCACACACACACACACACACACACACACACACACACACACACACACACACACACCACAGTGCTGTCTCTGTCAATATGTGGATTACAGTAAAGTCCGCAGCCTTTGAGTTCCCAATTCACTGACTCATCAGTCTGAGGACACCTAGTATTTTGCAATGCACACTTCTGCCAGGAAGTCGTACAAGTGAATATAATTCAGGGAAATGGGAGGTCAAGACCCTCTTCAGTCAAAGACTGTGAGGTAGATGTGTGGTTTATTAAAATGTCAGATTTGAACCTACATCCCAATCTGCTTGCTGGCAAATTCACAGACTCGACTGATTAAACCCAAGAGCCATATTCACAAAGCAAGAAAACATAAATCCTGTGTGACGATGGTCCTTGTAGTGAAGGGAAGACGTCATACTCGTCTGAGCGTCTTAGAAGACTGTGTTCAATTCTAGTCACCACATATTACCAGAGTCCATGGAAGAGCAACCAGACTGAATGAATGAATGAGTGAACACTCATCAAAGAACCAGGACTATTCGCTGTGTATTGATGTTCTTGTTATTTTTCATATTCTTATTATATTATTGTGTCATTATTTTGCCTTCCATGCCCTTCTAGCTTATTTTTAAATCACCCTCTGAGGTCCAGCCAGTAGTTTTAAATCACCACATTCTACCATTATTTAAAATATTCTTTAAAAGCCGGTGTGGATGAATAATAAAAACATGCCGTTCTTCCACTGCTGTGCCTGCTTCAAGAGTTAAAGATTAACAGAAACAAGCTGGCCTTACAACACACCATGCTTGTTCTCAAACAGGAAAACACACTGAAGGGCACTTTGTGTTATCAGGGCTTAACTAATAGTATACCATTGGGTTCAGCGATGGGTTCCTTCACCCAGCAGGAATTCCATAAATTGTTACATTCTTGTTTACCATAAGCATGCCTGTACTTCGCTCTCTCTCAGATTCTAAAACAGCTTCCACACCAGTGTTGGGAAACAGCAGCCTTGACATTCAAGTTGATTCCGTTTTTGACCTCAGATGACTGTTAATAAGCACCAGGTGAAACATTGTGTTAACACGCTATGTATGTATTCATTACAGGAATGTTATGTGTAGATAATGGTAAGGGCCTGGCTCAGCGTTTACTGCCTTGGCATAGCAGCAGGATGCATGAGAACGGACCTGAAAAAGTGGGCTGCAGGGCTGCCAGACCGAAGACATGCACACAACTGTAATACATAGAGGACTGAGCGGTGTGATGAAACAAAGCACCTGCAGCTTGAAGATGGTGGGACCGAAAACAGACTGGGATCAAATGCTGTTGCATATCCTACCTTTCTAATACATTCAAAACATGGTCCACAAAACTCCACAATCAAACATATATATATATATATATATATATATATATATATATATATATATATATATATATATATATATATATATATATATATATATATGTATAGTTCATATGTACTTAATGTGTAAATCTTTATAATCCTAATCCTAACCCTAACCCTGACCCTAATCCTAACCCTAACCCTAACCCTAACCTTTTTCTGATCCAATTGTGTGCTTACATATATCATGTAAAAAATGTACACATTAAGTACACAGTAACTATGCATATTTACACACTGTAATGATGTGTAAATACACAGTAATTGGAGACACTTCATGTAAATCTTTGCTGCAATACATAAGATTTAGGACACTGTGCTGAAGTGCAAAGGCAAGGAACACAACAACGTTGAAAAAAAGGAACAACTCAGTTCTTGAGCACAGTATTATCCAGCTGGTTTTACACCACATGGTTTTATTCTTCTCTTTCCAAACAGAACCCGCAGAGCACACCACATAAAGGCCTACAAGGCATCAGCCATTGCTATTGCAAGGTAGTGCAGTCATTACTCGGGCTGTCCTTACACACTCCTCAGTTCACTCCACTGGCGAGCTTTGACCATGAGTGCAGTTTAGGGGAATGATGGATATGAATTGAAAGGTTAGAGGAGAATGTATTAGATCATGCAGTGCCATTCCCCTAGGCAAGCAAGCAAACATTCCCACTGTAACACACGTCACACTGCGGCAAGGGGGCGGAGGGCTGCCGTTGAGATCCCAAGGGGTTGAGATTTCAGTGCTGTGCTCCTCAAAGTCTTTCACCCCTTCAGTGCCATTGTCCTCATTTCAGGACAGGCTACTTAACTGGAATCTACCTGGTATTTAAATGTTCTCTTTAACTATATTATTATGATAACGTACTTTGTTAACCACAAAAGTTAAGTCTAAATGTAACTGTTAATTCTGCAAATATAGCCCTTCAGATGCTGAAGCCTAATCAATTTTCAGGTGTTTCCTCCTCTCAGTGATAATAAAGTTCCATTGTCTAGGTGCTGAGCTTCGTAGCTGACATGAAATTCCACTGCTCTGATTACTGGCACGTCTGATTGGACTGTCCTCAGAATAGGACGCAGCACTTCATAGCCAAAACAAAGAATTTCAAATGTTTTCTGTGAAGAAATATTGATTTAGAATGTACCACATTACATAAATGTTTACATAAATGTATTATACATTATAACTGCTTTTTTGTTGTCCTTTCTAATTTCAAATTTGCTTAATGTTCTTACTATGTTGTTTTCATTGTTCTCTTTATATGAACTGGCTTTCTTTTTGTATGGATTGGTTTTTTACTTTGTGTGAAGTGCCTTGGGGTCCATGTGATGGAAGGTGGATATAAATGTGAATAAATAAATAATAAATACAGCTTGTGTTTTTTCAAATAAAAATGTATTTATTGCTTAATGGGTTAATAGAATTTTACAGCACAAGAACAAAAAAAACGAAACGTATAACAGGTAAGATTTGAGCCCTAATAAACCCCTTCTTTTTAAACACCATTTATATCCTAATAAAAGCATGGGGTATATATTTCTCTATGTACAGTTTAGTCTTTTTATTTCTCAGTGACAGGATTGTTGAATAGTGCTGACTACCTCGCCTGACCCCAATTAAAACCAGCTACTAGGAACCAGATGAGCTTAGACGGGTCGAACGGCCTCTCCTTGTTCGTAAATATGTTTATGTTCTTATGTTCTTAATCACAGCTGAATTTTACTAAATCTTCGGCAGTCGCTTTGTAGCGTTCTTTAGGAAATACAGGTTGAATGCAGTTTCAGAGATATTCAACAACTACGTCTGAGACTGCAAAAACGATTGCTCTATGTACAAATCCGAATTCCTAAGCGTTGACGGCAGTTTTCTGTGAGGGCACAGAGGTTTACACTCTTATAAATGAAACCCATTAAACTCCAACACATGATCTGAAAGTTCTCTGCTTTCTGAGACCCACACAAACAGAGCACACTCAAGCTCAGTTTTTTCACACATGAGTTTTTAATGTTCATGAGTTTATGTTGTTGTTTTTCTGCTTTTGTTTTTAATGGTGTTCAATTGTCTGGAACTCTTTCTTGGCAGCACTCATACAGCTGAAACATTACAGAGGCAGAATCACATCGGGTATCAGCTTACATTTCCTTTTGGATCAAAAGCACTGCACATTTTGTTTTTGTGGACTGCAGAGTATTTAATTAAAAATCAATTACACAAATTAGAGAATGTAAATAACAGGGTATGCAAATGTGTTTGGTAATGTGACATGTCAGGCGATCCTCGAGCCCCTTAAACTCAAGCCTGATTTTGCCTTTTTTTGCCTATTTGTATTGCATCCCTGCTAACTCCTGTTCTGTAAGGATTACAAGCATGTAACACACATCAAATGAAAGGCCACAGAATTGTAACAAACACACAGTTATTGATATATATTATAAAAACTACCCCCCAAACAAAAACACATAACAAAAAAGTCTCATTTATTTTGTTACTCACTGAGAACAAAGGACCTCAAGGACAAAATTACACTACAAAATGCTTCTGAACATAAGAACATAAGAACATAAGAACATAAGAAAGTTTACAAACGAGAGGAGGCCATTCAGCCCATCTTGCTCGTTTGGTTGTTAGTAGCTTATTGATCCCAGAATCTCATCAAGCAGCTTCTTGAAGGATCCCAGGGAGTCAGCTTCAACAACATTACTGGGGAGTTGAGACCCTCACAATTCTCTGTGTAAAAAAGTGCCTCCTATTTTCTGTTCTGAATGCCCCTTTATCTAATCTTCATTTGTGACTCCTGGTCCTTGTTTCTTTTTTGAGGTCAAAGAAGTCCCCTGGGTTGACATTGTCTATACCTTTTAGGATTTTGAATGTTTGAATCAGATCGCCGCGTAGTCTTCTTTGTTCAAGACTGAATAGATTCAATTCTTTTATCCTGTCTGCATACGACATGCCTTTTACTTGCTCAGGGTCACACAATGAGTCAGTGGCTGAGGTGGGATTTGAACCAGGGACCTCCTGGTTACAAGCCCTTTTCTTTAACCACTGGACCACACAGCCTCCCAAAAAGAAACAGACAAACAACAAAAAAGTTATGGCATCCAAAACCTTGACACATACTTTATAAAAAATAAACATAACGATATACATTTTAGTAAAACAAAAAAAAAGAAGTCCCAGAAATGCTATTTGCCAGCTGGCAATATGATTTCTGTCCACTGTGAGTCAGTAGGGAGCTGTTCAAGTCCTGTATTGACAAGTACTGATTCCCTGCTGTGTTTGGGAAATGGATGGCTGTTACAGCACTAAACCCATAGATATACATTGAATCTGGGGAGGCGGTTTCCTGTAAGAACTACACATACTGGTATCTATTATGGTCCCGGAGATATTCTCTCGAGAATGTCGGGCCCGCGGCCATGCCCAGTATAATATACGAGTTTAACGGGCTAGAGCTACTGAGTATAAGCTGTGTGAGAGCTGAGTGCAACTATTCAGCTACAATCATGGCAAAGCAGAAGGGTTAGGGGATAGGTTTAGGGTTCTAGCATGCAAACAATGTCCACATTAAGTACATTGTAACTTTGCATAATATCATTATAATGATGTGTTTATTTGCTATGTAACTACAGTAATTAGAGACACTTCATGTAAAGTGTTACCAGGGTTTAATATTTCACCTGAGCAACCCTTGAGGTTTGAAACACACCCTTATTGGAATAATTCAAGAAGCAATTCGATGCCACCCAGGGGAAACTGAGTGCTAACTATGGGCATGCACGGCTGGGCCTAATAGCTGTATCCAGTTCCAATGTGAATATGTTCTTTTCAATCTGGCACACTTTCAGACCAGGGCAGTGTATTTTGATGGAGTTTTATGGCAGCACATCATGTAGAATCCACAAATTAAATCTATCCCCCTTTTTTATAGGAATCCCAATAGTCCTGTGATAGTTTGTTGGTATGCCAGAGAATCTTAAATTGCATGTAATTCTGTTGAATTGCAATTAAGACTAAACAACATCAATCACATCAAGTGTCACTGCTTTTCATCTCTATAACACTGAGTTACGTGGAGCTCCTGTTTCAACGTGTTTCATAAGCAGTTCAAAAGTGTATCTGTTCATCCTCCTTTGACCCCTGGTTTACTGAGTTCAGCCCAAACAGATCACGTGAAATGCCACTCATAACACATGCCTGTGGGATTAAGAGATACCATCGAGGATCTAGACAGCCAGTCCTATCAGTCTTCCTGGAAGACAACTTCTAAGAAAGGCTTAACCATTTCAAGACCAAGCGTTTTTCAGTGGGATGCTCCCCCAGGACCAGGTGTTTTTCAGTGGGATGCTCCCCAGGACCAGGCGTTTTTCAGTGGGATGCTTCCCAGGACCAGGCATTTTTCAGTGGGATGCTCCCCAGGACCAGGTGTTTTTCAGTGGGATGCTCCCCCAGGACCAGGCGTTTTTCAGTGGGATGATCCCCCAGGACCGGGTGTTTTTCAGTGGGATGCTCCCCAGGACCGGGTGTTTTTCAGTGGGATGCTCCCCAGGACCAGGCGTTTTTCAGTGGGATGCTCCCCAGGACCGGGTGTTTTTCAGTGGGATGCTCCCCAGGACCGGGTGTTTTTCAGTGGGATGCTCCCCAGGACCGGGTGTTTTTCAGTGGGATGCTCCCCAGGACCAGGTGTTTTTCAGTGGGATGCTCCCCAGGACCGGGTGTTTTTCAGTGGGATGCTCCCCAGGACCAGGCGTTTTTCAGTGGGATGATCCCCCAGGACCAGGTGTTTTTCAGTGGGATGATCCCCCAGGACCAGGTGTTTTTCAGTGGGATGCTCCCCCAGGACCAGGCGTTTTTCAGTGGGATGATCCCCCAGGACCGGGTGTTTTTCAGTGGGATGCTCCCCCAGGACCAGGTGTTTTTCAGTGGGATGCTCCCCCAGGACCAGGTGTTTTTCAGTGGGATGATCCCCCAGGACCGGGTGTTTTTCAGTGGGATGCTCCCCAGGACCAGGTGTTTTTCAGTGGGATGCTCCACCAGGACCAGGTGTTTTTCAGTGGGATGATCCCCCAGGACCGGGTGTTTTTCAGTGGGATGCTCCCCAGGACCGGGTGTTTTTCAGTGGGATGATCCCCCAGGACCAGGTGTTTTTCAGTGGGATGCTCCCCAGGACCAGGTGTTTTTCAGTGGGATGCTCCCCCAGGACCAGGTGTTTTTCAGTGGGATGCTCCCCCAGGACCAGGCATTTTTTGACTGTATTTGACTCTCTTCTTATAAAAATTCACTAAAATAACAATTCTGTATTTTTTACAGTAGCATCTTGGAAATGGTGTCCTTTTTTCACTCTGTGGAACTTTATAAAGTACTTCAGAAACCATACAAACTTTATAAAGTACTTCAGAAACCATACAAACTTTATAAAGTACTTCAGAAACCATACAAACTTTATAAAGTACTTCAGAAACCATACAAACTTTATAAAGTACTTCAGAAACCATACAAACTTTATAAAGTACTTCAGAAACCATACAAACTTTATAAAGTACTTCAGGAACCATACAAACTTTATAAAGTACTTCAGAAACCATACAAACTTTATAAAGTACTTCAGAAACCATACAAACTTTATAAAGTACTTCAGAAACCATACAAACTTTATAAAGTACTTCAGAAACCATACAAACTTTATAAAGTACTTCAGAAACCATACAAACTTTATAAAGTACTTCAGAAACCATACAAACTTTATAAAGTACTTCAGAAACCATACAAACTTTATAAAGTACTTCAGAAACCATACAAACTTTATAAAGTACTTCAGAAACCATACAAACTTTATAAAGTACTTCAGAAACCATACAAACTTTATAAAGTACTTCAGAAAACATACAAACTTTATAAAGTACTTCAGGAACCATACAAACTTTATAAAGTACTTCAGAAAACATACAAACTTTATAAAGTACTTCAGAAACCATACAAACTTTATAAAGTACTTCAGAAACCATACAAACTTTATAAAGTACTTCAGAAACAATACAAACTTTATAAAGTACTTCAGAAACCATACAAACTTTATAAAGTACTTCAGAAACCATACAAACTTTATAAAGTACTTCAGAAACCATACAAACTTTATAAAATACTTCAGAAACCATACAAACTTTATAAAGTACTTCAGAAACCATACAAACTTTATAAAGTACTTCAGAAACCATACAAACTTTATAAAGTACTTCAGAAACCGTACAAACTTTATAAAGTACTTCAGAAACCGTACAAACTTTATAAAGTACTTCAGGAACCATACAAACTTTATAAAGTACTTCAGAAACCGTACAAACTTTATAAAGTACTTCAGAAACCATACAAACTTTATAAAGTACTTCAGAAACCATACAAACTTTATAAAGTACTTCAGAAACCATACAAACTTTATAAAGTACTTCAGAAACCATACAAACTTTATAAAGTACTTCAGAAACCATACAAACTTTATAAAGTACTTCAGAAACCATACAAACTTTATAAAGTACTTCAGAAACCATACAAACTTTTCGCTGTTTTTAACACATTATTATTATTTTTTTTTTAAATGTTAGATATTTTTTATTATTATGTATTCTTCTTAGAGATAAATGTATAAAAACATGACCCAAGAGATCTTAAAATACTTCCTGAAAGTTTTGTTGAAAAATATTGATGTTTGGACAAATTAAAAGACATTGTTTCACCTGAGTGATTGCAATGGCATAATATATTAAAACACATGAGACATAATAAATGTTCTAATATAACTATGTCAAATACATGAGATTGACAGTGTTTTTCCCTGTCTTTCTGACCTCTAAACAAGTTTCTCTGAAGCAGGCTGTGATGTCTTTTCCCTCCACGCTGCCAAAACATTCTCCCCCCTTTGGACACTAAATGCCCCTCTCAGTGATGTCACACAAAAAAAACTATCAGCAAGTGAAATTCAAGCCCTCCCCTATCCAATGGTATGTGTTTCAAGCTTGTACTGTAAAGTATGGTGACCCTGTAAGTCATCAAAACGAAGTGTGTTTTTTATCGTGTTTACACGATCGCAGTCCCAGAACTCCACTTCAGAATGATCATGTTAACACGATTCCAGTCCTTAAAGGGCTACATGAATTGTGGTGCAGTAGGTGGACAGGACAGCAATCAAGGAGAGGACTCAATACAAACAAACCAATTCCAGACCTGTCACTGGTGTTCTAGTACAGGGTTGATATATTCTTTTGACATCACATTGATAAGAGCAGATAAGATAAGGGGCACTTTAAATACTATTGCCCTGCACTGATCCAAAGTACACAAGATCGATTTCATGTATTTAACCCTTATGTAGAGTCTTTCATCATAAACGATTCCAAGGCACTTCACTGCAGATATCAAAGATACACACAGAGTTACAGACCAACCACAGCATGGAACTGGAAACACCTTCTTTTTACTCCTGTCTTGTTTGTTGTTCCAGCCTCTTCCGGCCTCCAGTACTATCACAGGACTTCGATCCCAACCTTGTATTTTATCGCATTCATTCTTTCTTTCGGCGCCAGGGAGCGATTAGCCAACCAAGGGCCAAAATAAAAACAAAAGCAGTGAATCCCATTTTTTTTGCATATTTACAAACACAACATAACCTCTCTGAGCTAAACATAAGATTACATTTAAGCTGAAAACCAAAAGTAAAGAAGATTTATAGTCTTGAAATTGATGAGCAAAAAAGAGTTTTGAAAATGGACTCCAAGAGTAAAAAATTGTATTCACACTAAAAGTTGAACTGGTATTATTGATTTCACATGACGTGATGCATCTCCTCCCCATGGCTGAGGAGTTCATGACATCAATATGAGGTGGTTTAGTTGAACTGTTATTATTGATTTCACATGACGTGATGCATCTCCTCCCCATGGCTGAGGAGTTCATGACATCAATATGAGGTGGTTTAGTTGAAATGGTATTATTGATTTCACATGACGTGATGCATCTCCTCCCCATGGCTGAGGAGTTCATGACATCAATATGAGGTGGTTTAGTTGAAATGGTATTATTGATTTCACATGACGTGATGCATCTCCTCCCCATGGCTGAGGAGTTCATGACATCAATATGAGGTGGTTTAGTTGAACTGGTATTATTGATTTCACATGACGTGATGCATCTCCTCCCCATGGCTGAGGAGTTCATGACATCAATATGAGGTGGTTTAGTTGAAATTGTATTATTGATTTCACATGACGTGATGCATCTCCTCCCCATGGCTGAGGAGTTCATGACATCAATATGAGGTGGTTTAGTTGAACTGGTATTATTGATTTCACATGACGTGATGCATCTCCTCCCCATGGCTGAGGAGTTCATGACGTCAGTATGAGGTGGTTTAGTTGAACTGGTATTATTGATTTCACATGACGTGATGCATCTCCTCCCCATGGCTGAGGAGTTCATGACGTCAGTATGAGGTGGTTTAGTTGAATTGCAAGACGCGCCGCCAGGAGATGAACGGTTCACATCCAGCCCTTGATTCTCTGTTCAATTCAATTGGGCTGAGATACCAAGCCATTACAACAGGGGTTGCATACAGGGGGCAGGTGAGGTGAATGCATCAGGTTAGGGAAGAAGGGTGAGTTTTCTTTCATGAAGGGATTTGTTACCTGTGCTCTGAAGGACCCCTATTTTTAAGAAATGAATTGCTTTCTACTACCCAGCTGCAGTTAATCCTGTGGGCTTCTTAGCAGTGTGGACTATTTTTAGAAGCGGATTTCAGTCTGGGTTCTTTCTACTAAATCCCATTACATCTGTGCAGAGTTTGCTGCAGATTGAAATGAGTGGTATGAATAGCGATTGTTTTTTGAGAGGTCACCTAAGGAGAGAGCACTCAGAATTCAAAGCTTTCTTATTTCCTGTAAAGAAAGCCCTCATTGTAAGAAACTGAAAACATTTGGAGTCTGGCTTATTTGGTTTAAGCCATGGTAGATCATCTGAGGCATGTCAAGCTTTCACTAAGATACTTATTCGGCTGAAAATAAAAAAGGGGTTTTATGATTTTAATTATAGCAACATAACACAGATGCCGTTGCTAATCAAAGGTAAAGAAATGGTAAGCAGCTTTAATCCCATTATCCCTTCATACAGTGAAATAGCCAAACCCAACAGGACTATCATTTAAAATCAACTTTTACCTTTTACTAAAAGCTACAGTACAGAAACCAATGGAAATGTGACATAAGGTTGGGGTCAGGGTTGAGGTTAAGACAAGGGTTAGGGTTAGGGCTAGGGCAAGGGTTAGGGTTAGGGTTAAGGTTATGGTTGGGATTGGAGTTAGGGTTAGGGTTGAGGTTCGTGTTAGAGTTAGGGCCAGGGTTATGGTTAGGGTTAGGTTTAGGGTTAGGGTTAGGGTTATGGTTGGGAATGGAGTTAGGGTTAGGGTTGAGGTTCGTGTTAGAGTTAGGGCCAGGGTTATGGTTAGGGTTAGGGTTAGGGTTGGGGTTAGGGTTAGGGTTAGGGTTAGGGCTAGGGCAAGGGTTAGGGTTAGGGTTAGGGCTAGGGCAAGGGTTAGGGTTAGGGTTAAGGTTATGGTTGGGATTGGAGTTAGGGTTAGGGTTGAGGTTCGTGTTAGAGTTAGGGCCAGGGTTATGGTTAGGGTTAGGGTTAGGGTTGGGGTTAGGGTTAGGGTTAGGGTTAGGGCTAGGGCAAGGGTTAGGGTTAGGGTTAGGGCTAGGGCAAGGGTTAGGGTTAGGGTTAAGGTTATGGTTGGGATTGGAGTTAGGGTTAGGGTTGAGGTTCGTGTTAGAGTTAGGGCCAGGGTTATGGTTAGGGTTAGGGTTAGGGTTAGGGTTAGGGTTAGGGTTGATTGCCCTTTCTTAATGCAAATAGATATTACCTCAACACACTTAGATGGACACTCCAGTGTTCTCTCTGAATACTCCTGCCGGCCCCCAGATTCACAAAGGAATGCTCTCACTAAATTCTCTTGTGGGTGGACTTGGCTTACTGTATCTTTAAATTTCTTTAAATAGTATTTTTAGTACAGATGTCCTAAATCATACTATTAAATGATTAAAGATGTTCAGATTATTTTATTGATTTATTTTGGCAAAGCACTGCATAACTGCAGAAACTGTCTGAAACCAGAGCTCCACAGCTAGCTTTGTAACTGGAGAGATAATCCAGTTTAACCCTCTACAGAGCAGATGAGCCATGCTGGATCACATACGAGAAGGGTGAGCCTAGTCCCCATCAGAGGTAAGGGCCAGTTATTATTATTATTATTATTTATTTCTTAGCAGACGCCCTTACCCAGGGCGACTTACAATTGTTACAAGATATCACATTATACATTATTTCACATTATACAGATATCACATTATTTTACATACAATAACCCATTTATACAGTTGGGTTTTTACTGGAGCAATCTAGGTAAAGTACCTTGCTCAAGGGTACAACAGCAGTGTCCCCCACTGGGGATTGAACCCACAACCCACAACCCTCCGGTCAAGAGTCCAGAGCCCTGACCACTACTCCACACTGCTGCCAGTTTGTGTCATGTGACATGTAGGACATGCCCCCAGGGGAGTGGCGAGGGCGTGGTTTCAAACGAGGGACTGCTGTGATACCAGCGATTTATCCCTTCCAACCCCCCCAGAACTTTATATAATCATCTCCGGGACAACATTGACTTCATCTCTGGTCCACCTGGGGGCTTTCAAATGATTCAAAAATCTGAGAACACGTATCCAATCACAGCAGTCCCTCAGTCCCGGAAGCTTGCCTTGACCCGTTCAAGAAGTACAACAAAGGGGTTTTCATTGTTTGGTGGTGGTAACATTGAATTGTTCAGCTGACTGTGTATTTTAAAATGCACTCGCTTTCGAGACCACAAAGGTGCTTTCATCAATCAGAAAAAGGAAAAGAGTTAAGACAATTCCCTCTCACTGATCAGTTCAGTAAAAACACACTCTCTGTCACAACTGAATCTGGCCTTTCAGATCTCAAGAGTTGCTTCTGAATATATTTTGTTGTTGTTTTTGAATTTTCAGAGAAACTTTCTTTACCTTTCAGTTTTCACTTTTCACCCGAAGAAAAAGAAGAATCCTGGAAGGTAGAGTGTTTGAGAAACATTTTCAACTATTAAAAGGTATTTCACCAGAAACAGCGTTGCTCTACTGCAGTGTTGAGACTCGGGTGCAACTGCTTTTGATGAGAATCTTGTTTTTCATTCCATACGCCTTCTTCAGAACTCGATCCACAAACAAATGTAACCTTTGAAGTTAATACGTTTCAAATCGCTGTGTAGGAGGCAGTTGGCTCCAAGGAAAAAAAAGTTTAAAAAAACCCAATGTTGACCTTACAGTAACCCTGAGATGATGCAGAACTCACAGGCTTTATGGCATCATCAAGCACCGATTGCGTTGTAGCTCCAAGGGAAGGAAAACCTTTAGCATGTTAAAGAGTTCCATCACTCAGTGTCCTCGAAGCTCCCACTAGCATCGGTGAGTCATCGGCAGAGAGAAGGGCAGCCCTGGCATCTGCTGCCCACTCATGCTGTACAACGGCCTTTCAAAAAGCACATGGCCTAACCCAGGGGTTACCTTGCACTGCATGCCATGATACTGCAGCGTTAATCTCAGGGACCCCCTCCCAGAAAGAATGTGCCTTCTGTAATGTAGAGCATAGTGGGAGTCATTATAAAGAGTCCCGGTTTAAAAAAGTATGGGAGTTTGTAGATGATCCCTAAGCCTAGTGAAGGGGATGTGTTTAGCTGTAGGTCTACTGCTGGAAAAAAAGTTGATCAACTCCAGAATGATGAATTCTTGTCATTGTAGGCACAGAACAAACAAGCAAATAAACAAAAGACAAGCCTAATCATAACCCTAACATTGAAAATGAAGTGTCTGTAATTGTTGTGTATTTACATAGTAGTTACATAGTAAATACATGTGCACTTAAACACAATTACAGTGTTAGTGTGCATAGTTACAACGTACCTAATGTGTACATTGTAGATTATGTTCATAGAGTTTTATTTTTTAAATGCTGTCTCAATCCTAATATTCTAGGGTGGTGCTAAACCTTTGGCTATAGCTGTATAGAAGTGTTTCCACTGTAAAGTTCTGCTCATTGGTTTGAATGATCAGAACGTGTTGTATGTGTGTGGAGGAGAGCAATGCAAGAGCAACAGATGTATCTGGAACATGAAAGGGACAATAGTCATTGTGTTCCCATGGCTATTAAAGCAGCTTGCTGTTCTCTTTTTTATATTTAATGATTTCTCAGGTTTCAATGATTTCTCATTTCTTTATCATTTAAAGGGGCACATACAATTATTACAATTGATATCAAACCTTACACCCTGCATGCTGCACTGTGAGATTCTGCCACACTGTGTAATCGGGTCTGTGAACTCTGCCCTGACATTGAAAATTGTGCCCGACAGTCACAGCTTGAGAAGCTCTTCATATCTCCAGCTTTGTATTGTGTCTGTCAGCCAGCACACATCTTACCACCTTAAACTAAATGGAATGAAGTATTTTCAGATGAAAGGCTGGTTCACAGCACCAATAAGGTCTCTTCTGGTACCTTTTAATCCCTAAGCACGCCCTCCTTTCATAGGGTTGATGTCAAGACTTCAGCAAGGGACACATAAAATAACCTTTGATGCAAGTTTCATTTGTGAGATTGCCACTGTCCTGACTTGCAGGTTCAGGTAGAAAAGACAAGTTTATGTTGGGTAGGTTTTACTCACCATTTTCTTGTTAATTACAAAATCTTGTATTAGATCATGTATGAAAAATCAGCCAAAATCACTGAAAATCATCCAAATTGACTAAATCATAAAAAATCAACAAGGTCTGTACTTACAACAGTTTTATTTGTGTTTGTTATGAATGTGCAACAACATTCTGATGTGTAAAATAAACTTGCAAATACACATGGCTGACGTGTGGAATTCCAGTGCTCTCCATCGCAGATGTGTGTGCAAAACACTTGACGAAATGATAACTACAGTGTAACTAATGTGTTAGCCATATACCTGCATCCTGACTGCACTATCGGGTCATCTGTTATGTAAGCTTAGCCTGTAACAAACATAAGGCTCACATTGTCATATTTACATGGGAGACATTATATTTAATTAAGTTAAAAGCACTGCAGAGTTCAAACTGAGAGTCCCGTACGTAATGAAGATGAGATAATGCGCTTGTTTTGATTCCCTCTGACATACCTGCCGTTCACATGACTTCCCTGCACCTACATGAAACAATACTGCGTTCCCATTGGAGACATGAAGCTTTGTGTCAGCTTCCTCAGTGTTTTAATATGTATTGTTTTGTCTAGCCTTGCTTTCTAATGATTTTTAATATAGGTGACAGTGCAGTAAACTTGCTGTTCCAGCTGTAAAGAGAATCCAGTGAGAATGTGTTTGATGTTTTCATTAGCCTGTGTATATGCTGCACTCTGTAAAACTGTGTATCATTTAAAAATATGAAAGTGGCATTTGTAACATTACCAATGTGCTTTTATTTTTTAAAAATACAAGCGTGAGTCTGGGACACTTTACATGAAGTGTCTCGTACTACATAGTTATTAACCTGTAGTAACACAGTCATTCCACATATGATTCTAGGAACCGGACCAGCACTGATGGGCTGAACGGAGCGTGAAATCAATCAGATACAAGGAACCGGACCAGCACTGATGGGCTGAACGGAGCATGAAATCAATCAGATACTAGGAACCGGACATCTCGGTTGTAAACTTTCTTGTGTTCTTATGTTTTAATAAAAAATGTGAACATTATTGTTTTTAATTTTATACTTTTGTTCTAATCATATCTTACTCTTACACTAGTTTAAAAGAAAGAAAGAAAGAAAGAAAGAAAAAAGAAAGAGAAAAAAGAAAGAGAAAAAAGAAAGATTGATGGATTGACGGAGTTGGAGTCCTCGCCCTACTGCTATTTATTTATTACGTATGTGATTAAGGTGGGAGAACTTCAATCATATGAGTAGGAGTAAAAGAGATGGATTCAAGTGCTCGTGATGTTTCCATCACTGGTTCTTGACAATAAGCAGTTGAATCTGAGAGAGCATTATTAGAACTAGCTCTATTCAAGCTGACTTGCCGACATTGGAGGCACTCCAGCAACACGTTCCTGCAAAGTTCTCAGAAAACGTTCCGTAATCTGGTAATTGAACACAGATGGAAAGTCTAATATGAGTTTTCTCCACATTCTGAACTATTACAAGCTTGGTCAACATAGGGCTTTTTATTATTATTTCTAGGAAAAAGAAGAATTGGCTCAGAATCATAAATGAAAGAGTTTGTAAAGCAGAGATTTGTTTTTGCGAGTGTATTTTTAGAAGTTCCCTGGAAGGAAAACTCATGTCTATATATTTGGATATACCAGAGGTGGCCAAACCACGGCTCGTGAGCCACACGTAGCTCCCGGGAAGTTCAAGTGAGGCTCCTGGGAAGTTCAAGTGAGGCTCCCGGTAAGTTCAAGTGAGACTCCTGGGAAGTTCAAGTGAGGCTCTTGGAAAGTTCAAGTGAGGCTCCTGGGAAGTTCAAGTGAGGCTCCTGGGAAGTTCAAGTGAGGCTCCCGGGAAGTTCAAGTGACACTCCTGGGAAGTTCAAGTGAGACTCCTGGGAAGTTCAAGTGAGGCTCCTGGGAAGTTCAAGTGAGGCTCCCGGGAAGTTCAAGTGAGGCTCCCGGGAAGTTCAAGTGAGGCTCCTGGGAAGTTCAAGTGAGGCTCCTGGGAAGTTCAAGTGAGACTCCTGGGAAGTTCAAGTGAGGCTCCCGGGAAGTTCAAGTGAGGCTCCTGGGAAGTTCAAGTGAGGCTCCTGGGAAGTTCAAGTGAGACTCCTGGGAAGTTCAAGTGAGGCTACTGGGAAGTTCAAGTGAGGCTCCCGGGAAGTTCAAGTGAGGCTCCTGGGAAGTTCAAGTGAGACTCCTGGGAAGTTCAAGTGAGGCTCCTAGGAAGTTCAAGTGAGGCTCCTAGGAAGTTCAAGTGAGGCTCCTGGTGACATGCTGAGTGGCACACACTTTGCGGCTTGAATAAACTGAACAAGGAATAATAAACAAAAATGAAAAGAAAAGAGAGAACAAGTAAAAATTAAACACAACAAGTTTATTATTTGTGTCCTCTGTATTCATTTGTGTTTCTTATTCTTTCTTCGCTCCCTTTCTCTGCCCTTCTCTCTCTTCAGTTTCTTTGAGCCTGCATGTTCATTGCAGGGACATTTCGTCACTTTATGACTTTTGACAGCGCTAGAGCACCTCCAGTGAAAGCCGGGTGTGCAGTTGAAAGTAAATTTCATAATTTTGAATGAAGTGCTCATTAGTTTCATGGAGACAATTGCATTGAGCAAACCCTCCACGTGTAAAAAACAAAGGTATGAGGCTTTAAATCTGAATGGGAGGAAGAGTTTGCTTCCACTGAAAACAGCGCTAAACCTCTGTGTCTCATCTGCAACACATCGCTTACACGCTGTCTGTAGTCTGTACAAGGCGAGCAACCTCAAACCACAACAAATTTTAATCTGAATATCCTCCTGGATCAGACCTGAGGAGAAACAAGCTGGCTCAACAATCAGCAGATGCTCCTCAAACATCGATTCAAACACGTTTTGTATGGCATGGAATATCGCTTGTGCCAAACGTCCTAATTCAGATGAATGAATCTTTTTATAAACTTGGAGTGCTGGCGCTAGACATGTTTACATGTTATATACAGGTCTAAAATGAATATTATATTTACATATTTTACATCTCGTCATAAGCAGGTACTGTAATCCCTCTCAAAATAAATACAGTGCATTTGTCATCCACAAAGCTCTCAAAAGTATTTAATACACACAGCAGTCATATAAGACAATTAAAACATGTTTAAAACAATGCTAGTGTTTAAAATGTCTTGCTCGCACACACGTCATGTTTTACGGTGTGTGTGGTGCGGCTCTCGGCCATGTGGAAATGTTGGTATGTGGCTCGTAGGGTCAGGTCTGGCCATCCCTGCTATACACAGTCAATGCTCATTAAGACTAACTCCTTTTTTGTGCTAATGATTTGTTTCTAAATGGTGATTTGGTTCAGGAAATGTCTAAAGAGCCGATATATTTTCAACATGGGCTTGTAAGGTGTTATATGATGCGTTGTAATTATGGGTAAGTACACATGTATTTACTAAGTGACTAGGATGTAAATACACAGTAATTAGACAAGCTGTAAAGTGTCACCCTGTTTCTCTCGCACTCTCATGTATATGTGGAGTACAACAATCAACAATTTCTAAGTATTCATGTTTTTTTTTTTTTTTTTTTAACAAATCATAACAAGGAGTAGCAGGCTGGCTCCAATCAGACACAAACACACTTTGGACTTAATCCATAAATGTTTTTGGCTCCAAAACAGCAAAAAAGAATATTTTGGAGCCAAACCTGGTAATCGTTTGGCTTCAGCATTGGGTGAGTTCAGGTGTCCTACAAAACTGCTGAGCAGCCTTTTCCCTGCTCCCTTCAGATCAAGACATGCCCTGATCCATGACTTCATGGCGTCTCAATGCTTCTGCATGTGCACAACAATCTTGACATCCTGTGTGCTGCCAGAATAGACAGGAATTCTGTGGATGATGTCATTATTTTGTCAGAATAGAATGTTCATATATTCAGACTACTTATATACATATATACAGATTACTTTCAAATCACCCTGTGTGTGTCTATCTATCTATCTATCTATCTATCTATCTACCTATCTATCTATCTATCTATCTATCTATCTATCTATCTATCTATCTATATATATATATATATATATATATATATATATATATATATATATATATCATCTATCTATCTATCTATCTATATGTACTGTATATGTCTGTATGTCTGTATGGGTTTCAGTATATATGCAAGTCTTCAGGAGGAGGAATGTTAAGAGAAGGAGCCAGCCTCAGGCTCTGCTGTAACCCTTTCTGTGGTGCTTGTCTTGCTGGTAAACTATCAGCTCTGAGTCCTGGAGCGTTGCCATGCTCATAAGTATGCGGGAAGCATTGGCTGTTTTTCCAGTTCTGCTCGTGTCCTCAGATGAACCTGCTGCTGTGCCAAGAATCCATCCAGCACCGTTTACAGGTTAGAAGCCAACAGTGAGTGAGCTTCAGCAACAGCAATCCTTCAGCAAAGAAAGGTAAGCAGAGAGATCTCAATAACCTTTATCAGCAGACATCAAAGGGGGAGGGTCTATTTAAATACAGAAAGAACACAATGACAGCAGGCCAGGCAAATACACAGTGATGAACAGGGAGTCATCAAACATGCTTGAAAATAGAAATTGATGGAAGCAGCAGGGTTTTTCATCTTCCTTTCACAGAAAAATACATAAATGCTTCAGAAATGGAAACTGTGCCGTGCAATGAAGGCTTGTTCTGCACTGTTAGGGAAACGTGTTTTATTCTGTAATGTTACGATTTGCACAGTAAAATGTAGCATTAGGTGTCTGAAGCTAACTAATGTACTACTTCTGGAGTATAATTGATGTGTCTGATCATAGGTGTTTATTGAACCAACAAAAAATGGTTACAAATAAAAAAAAAACAGTTTTAAAATGAAAAATAAAATGCAATTGTCATTAAAAAAAGAGTTCATGTTGTGTATATCGCTCTTTTCAAGATGGCTGATAGCACACATAACAGTTTGGTCAAAGTTGGCTCTATGTACTGAAACAAGCTTTGATGTTTCTTTTTAGTTTCTTGGAGCTTGTGAGGTATCAGAAAGGCCTATTCTCTAACAGCTGTGAGATGGTAGTCACGCTGGCTTTGTCTCGTGGAGTTCCCAGGCCCCTAATAGGAATGAAAGGGTTCATTTATAACACAGGCTTGAACCATGTCATACATCCCAAGTTATTTTCAAAGCGTTTCATGCCATCTTTCATTATCTCCTATGTGTTGAAGGATGACAATTCAAGGGTAATGTAGCTGTGCCTGTAAATGTTCCTCTGAGCTCTTCTTTAAAGCCCCCGCTGCCTGCGTTCTACAACAAGCCCTGACCTCCTGATTGTCTCCACTCTTCTTTCCTTTTTGACTCTTCTTTTACTCAAGACTCTTCTTTTGTTTATGAGTCTTCTTTAGTTTTTGTCTTGTCTTGCTGCGCTTATTGCTTTGAGGTGAATACCCCAGAAATGCTTATATCAGTTCTAACATAACACTGACATGGTCGATTTGTGCAGGACTAAAAAGACACAGGACGCCTGAGTTTGAAATTTTACACGAGGTCCCGCTGTGCTGTAAAAAAATTGGAGGACCTCCAAGAATATGATCAGGGATAAAAACAAGTGGATGATTTGCACAGGACTGCATTTCACCAATATCGGTAAGAAGTCCGAGGCCATCTGTTTATCTGGTGATTTTTAGTCCTGTGCAAATCAGGCTTGAGATAGGACAGTGTCCCGTGCGAGAGACTAAAGGTGACGCGAGATTCTAATGAGAGGAGAGAGAGAGCGAGTTCGGTGTAAGTGGAAGATGTGTGCTGTGTTGCTCCGTTCCTCCTTTATGTTATGTTATGATGTAGAGGCAGTTTGCCCAATGCCTATATGTGTATAGGATTGATACTGCTACAGAAGGGAACCCAGCTATGTTAACTTGTGAGATATAATAAAACTCTTAAGCTGGATTTCCTGAAACGCTGCATGTCCTTGTGTTTGTGGCCTCTCATCGAAACTGCAGCAGAACCTTCCGCTGATGGACGACCTCCAAGGACCCCGAGCGCCGATTCATCACTCTGTGTCATGACTATTTGTTGACCTTTGTTGACACTGTTTAGTAAGCTCATCGGCTCTGTGTTTAGCCCCCCCGTCTGTCCCCCCAGGCTTCGATCATCCCCCGTTCTGACGTCACTTACTTGTGTTTCCAGTTTTCTCAGCTACACATGTGAACTGAATCCGACTGCACCCCTCCCAGGCTGCCAGCCACAGCCTCCAGTCAATAACATTGTTCCCTCTCAGAGGGGATTCTCAATTTTCCAATCCATATTGTGCTTGAGGTATGAAAAAGCTCTGGTCTACCCTGCTGGGGAGCTTGGATTACCTTCAAAGCTGCTCTTTATTCCAGCACAGGATTTGGTGTGCTGGGAAAAAGAAAAGGAGCTGGTGCAGCTTAGCTCTGAAATGCAGCTCCCCGAAATAACCTCTCTGGCTAAACTGGTGGGTTATGAATTAGTGCAGACTAACCGCATACAAACAGTTTGGGATTGCAAATGCTGCTGTCATGGAGCACCAAGGGGGGTAGGATGCTAGGATACCATGCAAGTGCACTGCCAATTAGGGCATACATGGTGTTGGGCTGCATAACTAAACTCAACCAGCCAGTAAAGCTAGAAATGCTGTGTTCTTCCCCGCGCTCCCTGTTAATGCTCAGCCTTCCCCAGTAAGGGTCCCCTCTGGAGGGGCAGGCGTGGGAGCCCTTGCACCCAGAAATCAGTCTAACTCTGGGAGCCACACAGCTTGCTTCTTTATGGAACGTGGTCAGGGGTCTTTGATCCTGCAATGCCCTTCAGAAAATAAGACAAAAGTTAAACAAAGGTGCTTTTTCATACCGTGACTTGAAATCTTTTTTATCCAAAAAACAGAACACTGCAGTAAAAAACGATTAATGTCCCTTTTTCTTCCTCTGTTCCTCAGTTGTTTAAACAATCATGATAATGAATCAGTAGAGAGCTTGACACTTCAGTCTTTGGCAGCAGGGTGGTTTTTGCCTTTGCATTTTGTATTTGTTTCTAAACGACTTGATAGAGTCAGGTCCACGGGATCAGAGACATGAACCAAGGCCCTGTGAAAGCCAGGGTTTTACTGCCTCTCCACCTGCATTGTTACCATCGAATAACAATTTTAATAAAGCAAGCTACTAAATAGTTTAACAAGTACTGTAAAACTCATGGGATCCTGGCCTGAATTCAATCAAAGTCTATGGTAGCACAATCGTTATACTTTATAATGGCCATGGTGGTGCTATAATTTTGATTTAATTGTGAGATTTAGTATTAATAGGAACTGGATAGGAGTTAAAGGTCTTGGCTAATGCAGTATTATAAAAAAAATAAAAATCACTGCATGGCAATGTTGAACCACAATTGTGTGTTGCCATGGAAATTGGGAAAATAATATCAAGTCTAATCCCTACATTAAAACACTTCTCTCTTCCTGGAGAATTGGAGAGGGCACCCTCGGGTAAATAAGCATTAGTCATGAGGAGGTTTCTCTGTGGGGTTTGTGTGCTGAACCCTCTGCTCCATTGAGTTGTAGGGGAAGCGTGTTTCTGCCGCAGCAAACCACGTTCACATGCTGTTTGAATAAACAAATCAATACAGCCTTGGAAGTATTTTCAGTTAGAAGACGACAAAGCAGCCTGGTTTCAGCATGGGCTCTGTGCTTTTCTAAATGGCAAAGTCTGCCAACGCTTGGCAGAACTACACTTACGTGGTAACACTTTCCATGAAGTGTCACTAATTACTGTGTATTTACATAGTAGTTACATAGGAAATACATTGCAATAACATTACAATGTTATTATGCATAGTTACAATGTACTTGCACGATATATGTAAGTACACAATTGTATCAGAAAAGGGTTAGGGTTAGAGTTAGGTTTAGGGTTAGGGTTAGGGTTAGGTTTAAGGTTAGGTTTAGAGTTAGGGTTAGGGTTAGGGTTAGGGTTTGTTGTATCTTATTATAAATAAACTTGATTCTACTGCATTTGTATTTTTAGCAGCATTAACAATAAAAAGTGAGCGTCAGTGAATTTTTCTTTTTAGTCCCATGATATCACTATATGAAAATGATTATCGACAGCGAACAATATCGCAATATGAACATTATTATTGATAGTGAACAATATCGCAATATGAACATTATTATTGATAGCGAATGATATCGTAATATGAACATTATTATTGATAGTGAACAATATCGCAATATGAACATTATTATTGATAGTGAACAATATCGCAATATGAACATTATTATTGATAGTGAACGATATCGCAATATGAACATTATTATTGATAGCGAATGATATCGTAATATGAACATTATTATTGATAGCGAATGATATCGCAATATGAACATTATTATTGATAGTGAACAATATCGCAATATGAACATTATTATTGATAGTGAACAATATCGCAATATGAACATTATTATTGATAGTGAACGATATCGCAATATGAACATTATTATTGATAGCGAATGATATCGTAATATGAACATTATTATTGATAGTGAACAATATCGCAATATGAACATTATTATTGATAGTGAACGATATCACTATATGAAAATGATTATCGATAGCGAACAATATCGCAATATGAACATTATTATTGATAGCGAATGATATCGTAATATGAACATTATTATTGATAGCGAATGATATCGCAATATGAACATTATTATTGATAGTGAACAATATCGCAATATGAACATTATTATTGATAGTGAACGATATCGCAATATGAACATTATTATTGATAGTGAACAATATCGTAATATGAACATTATTATTGATAGTGAACGATATCGCAATATGAACATTATTATTGATAGTGAACAATATCGCAATATGAACATTATTATTGATAGTGAACGATATCGCAATATGAACATTATTATTGATAGCGAATGATATCGTAATATGAACATTATTATTGATAGTGAACAATATCGCAATATGAACATTATTATTGATAGTGAACGATATCGCAATATGAACATTATTATTGATAGTGAACAATATCGTAATATGAACATTATTATTGATAGTGAACAATATCGCAATATGAACATTATTATTGATAGCGAATGATATCGTAATATGAACATTATTATTGATAGTGAACGATATCGCAATATGAACATTATTATTGATAGTGAACGATATCACTATATGAAAATGATTATCGATAGCGAACAATATCGCAATATGAACATTATTATTGATAGCGAATGATATCGTAATATGATAATTCCAATATCCATATTGGGGCCCATCACTGTTTTCTCCTGCATCCGTGAAGGTCCCTTGGTACATTTAACCAAGAAGAGATCTGCCTCCCCCACAGCTAACCAATCATTAGCGAGCAGGGGCAGGACTTAAACCATTTCTGGTTAACTGGTCTTGAAGTAGCTGACTCTGTTGCCGTTGGTAATTTCAAGAGTTATTAAGAGACTGAAAGTTACTGTTTGTTTTGTTTTGTTTTTTTTATTACATTTACAACACATTCAGCAAACTGAAAAAACTAAAACTGTGAAAACTACCAGGCATGGACAGTTACAAGAAGATGATCCATGTTACTCTCTATAGATGACTCTGTTACTGGGGTTAACAGAAAGGGATACCATATGCTGCAATATATATGTTTTGTTTTGTATCTCTGGTTCTTGGTAGGCTATGTTTTTATATATATGGTTCTTGGTAGGCTATGTTTTTGTTCACAAACACACTCATGTCTAGTTCTTGACCATGTAGAGCACATCTAGTGGCATTCTTAGCATTCTGAATATGCAAGTCAAACCTTTCTGCACAGCCAAGTTTCACATGACCTAGGCAGGGCAGCTGCTCGTAAATTATATCCACTAAAGTTTAGTAACAGCTGACATGTGAATAAGTTCAGGCAAATAGTCAAAGTGACGATGAGTCAGAGAAAAAAATAAATAATAATAATGCAAATAATTCAGCTTCAAGGCACAAGGCACATTGTCTATTATTAACCACGTGTGACTGGAGGAAGGCAGAGGCTGTCTTGAACGAGGAACGTTACTTATTACTCCTCCGAGAAGAGGCGTTCACATCTCATACATTTACAGCATTCTCCTCCAGCTGCCAACACTATACAGCCCAGAAATATCTGAGAGGAGTCGTGGTCCCCAGTAATTTGGTAACCGGTACTATTAAGGTTTGGAGGGAGGAGAGAAGCGATTGGCTTTACATCAGGGAACAGAGGACGGATAGTTGTCATTTTAGAAACTACACTGAATATAACTACACTGAAGGGATAAAAAACAAGAAGACTTTCCAGCGGCACTGCCTCAAATCCAGGCTGAAACAAGGTGTGAAGGTGAAGAAATCCTGTTTTATTTCAAGTCACGTGGTGGTATTTAATTGGCTTTCACAGCTAGCAGATGCACTTCTAAAAATAAGATGTGTCGCCTCTGCAAATTCCAATGCTAAGAATAATGAGATATAATTGCATAACCAAGAAGAGAGTGATTGAAGCCAGTTCAGTCTAACTGAAAGCATCAGACTCCAATCTCTATAGCCCATGCAATGTATCACCCGTTTTTTTCTCACTATGTATACACTGGACTGCCTCACTCTGCCTCACTCATACACTGGAATGCCTCGCTCATACACTGGACTGCCTAATCCACCACATTGAGTATCCTCTATATATCCCTTCAAAGCATTTATGTAACATTACCAGTCTATGTTCTGTTTAGTCCTAAACAGCAGACTAACCCCAGGTGTGATTTACTATACGATATGCAAATGCAGGGTCTGAGACAGGGCTTTGAGTTATGGGCTCTGGTTTGGAGCCACAGATCTGTTGTAGCAGTGTGCAGCCTCCTTGCAATAATAGCAGCTGCTAATTCTGCTGTAAATCACTGCACTGATGTGTCCTTGCCAGTGCATTGCACAACACTTATGAATTCCATGAAAGAATGATGTTTACTCTTAAAGGAAGTCACAAGTTCTTTAGTTTTGCTATTCCATCTCATAAGCACGGGTAATGGTGTGGGTCAATGCTTCATGTTTTGAATGGACTTCCTGTCCATTTAGAGATATCTCTGAATGAACAAGAAGTTATTTCCAGATAGCTTAAAATTAATTTGAGATAGCTTTAAATAGACAGTAAGCCATTTAGAGATATCTTAAATATTTGAAATGATGCAGAGACACAATCAGCAGATTGAGAATCAAATGATGCAGAGACACAATCAGCAGATTGAGAATCAAATGATGCAGAAACACAATCTGCAGATTGAGAATCAAATGATGCAGAGACCCAATCAGCAGATTGAGAATCAAATGATGCAGAGACACAATCAGCAGATTGAGAATCAAATGATGCAGAGACACAATCAGCAGATTGAGAATCAAATGATGCAGAGACACAATCAGCAGATTGAGAATCAAATGATGCAGAGACACAATCAGCAGATTGAGAATCAAATTCTGCAGAGACACAATCAGCAGATTGAGAATCAAATGATGCAGAGACACAATCGGCAGATTGAGAATCAAATTCTGCAGAGACACAATCGGCAGATTGAGAATCAAATTCTGCAGAGACACAATCAGCAGATTGAGAATCAAATTCTGCAGAGACACAATCAGCAGATTGAGAATCAAATGATGCAGAGACACAATCGGCAGATTGAGAATCAAATGATGCAGAGACACAATCGGCAGATTGAGAATCAAATTCTGCAGAGACACAATCGGCAGATTGAGAATCAAATTCTGCAGAGACACAATCAGCAGATTGAGAATCAAATTCTGCAGAGACACAATCAGCAGATTGAGAATCAAATGATGCAGAGACACAATCAGCAGATTGAGAATCAAATTCTGCAGAGACACAATCGGCAGATTGAGAATCAAATGATGCAGAGACACAATCAGCAGATTGAGAATCAAATTCTGCAGAGACACAATCAGCAGATTGAGAATCAAATGATGCAGAGACACAATCGGCAGATTGAGAATCAAATGATGCAGAGACACAATCAGCAGATTGAGAATCAAATTCTGCAGAGACACAATCAGCAGATTGAGAATCAAATGATGCAGAGACACAATCAGCAGATTGAGAATCAAATTCTGCAGAGACACAATCAGCAGATTGAGAATCAAATGATGCAGAGACACAATCAGCAGATTGAGAATCAAATTCTGCAGAGACACAATCAGCAGATTGAGAATCAAATGATGCAGAGACACAATCAGCAGATTGAGAATCAAATGATGCAGAGACACAATCAGCAGATTGAGAATCAAATGATGCAGAGACACAATCAGCAGATTGAGAATCAAATTCTGCAGAGACACAATCAGCAGATTGAGAATCAAATGATGCAGAAACACAATCGGCAGATTGGGAATCAAATGATGCAGAGACACAATCGGCAGATTGAGAATCAAATGATGCAGAAACACAATCAGCAGATTGGGAATCAAATGATGCAGAGACACAATCGGCAGATTGAGAATCAAATGATGCAGAGACACAATCGGCAGATTGAGAATCAAATTCTGCAGAGACACAATCAGCAGATTGAGAATCAAATTCTGCAGAGACACAATCGGCAGATTGAGAATCAAATTCTGCAGAGACACAATCAGCAGATTGAGAATCAAATGATGCAGAGACACAATCAGCAGATTGAGAATCAAATGATGCAGAAATGTTGAAAAATAATTTTCAGCCGAGGCATGTATGATAGGCCCCCTCCATGAACCTTTCAGATTGCATGCATTTCAATCCTGTTGTCCTGATTCTGAGTTGGATTCAGTTTGCTTTAAATATTTGCTAAGCTATATTCTATATTAAGAAATTTATTGTTGAAACTATTTTCAGAGTTGTTTGTATTGTTTCATGGTTTTATATAATATCTGATTAGACGATATCTCTTTAACTGTGACACCAGACCTGTTCTGCTTACTGTTGGATATGTCATATTAAAATAAAGGGCTCATCTTGTCACCTTCAATTGCAGCAGTGATGTGATTGAAATGTAGCTGCTTGCTGATTGGCTCATGTGGGCTCAGCAGGGGAGCGGGAGGCTGGACTGAATGTGAGGATGCAGTATTGTAAATAAAATGCTCTTCTTTCATTAATTATAGCGTCTACAGTTCAGTTTCTTTCATGATTAGCAAGCAGCTTGTAGAACAGTCCTTCCACAGGTTCCCTGCTGAACCATCTCTACACACCCCAGAAACACAGCCTTTACCATGCTAGGCTCGCTCACTAATGCTGCAATTTTCCCATGGTTGTAATATTAATTTACAATAGTGTCATGTCTGTGTGGCACGGAGTTGAAATGTGAGATTTATATACAGCCTGAGATCACAGTAATATTACAAAGAAATGGCAAATAAAAACAATATGCTTTTACTCTGGGGAACTTGTATAAGTCTCCCACAAAATGCCTGGGTAGGGTTTGCTTCGTCAACAAAAGAATAACATTCCTCGACTTTCTTTTCTATTGCTTCCCAACTAGCACTCATATTACAGTGCTGTTCTGGATGTGATTTACAGCAGCATTAGCCATTCATTCCATGGCAATACTGGACCTTAGACTTCCTGCAGTGGTCTGTTTCACAGAAGAATTATATTCATCTGTTACTATGAAACACTCCAAAGCACCGAATTTAAAAACACGAAACGAAAACTTAACTTACACTTAACTCAACTCGACTGGAAGAGACACCAAGAAGAACTTGTAGTGGAAATGTCTGTCACTCAATGAAATGTTCTTTTAGTCTTTCTAAAGCAGTATTTTATTAATCTGTATTACTGTGCACTGCAATCTGCCCGTTTAATTAACCCTTTGCTAGCGCCAGCACTGTGCCCTTGGAGAGATAGTGCTTTATCTCTATAGATACTTATGCCTGTATCTGTGTTCTGTGTTCAAGAAAAAAAAGAAACAGCCATTTATGATTGTGGATGCCAAAGCATATAGCAGCTGAACAGTAGCTCCTTATTGTTACATAAGCATCTGTTTTTTGATAAAACAATATTGGTGACCTTGCCTGCTTTTTAGAAGTGATAAGAAGTGTCAAGACTCTGTAACCTGCTCTCTTTCTGATATGTTAACAGAGTAGTATTTACATGACTTTGCTTTTCTGTGCAAGCTGGCGCCAGTGTGTCAGTGTTTGCATCCTCACAAGCAAGGGAGTCAAGGCAAGCATTTAAAAGGTCAGAAACCCTTATAACCTGTCACGGCTCAGGTAAATCCAGGTCAACAATTTCAACATGTTTGTGAACTCACCCCGTACCCTGGGGGAGGGGGAGGGGGCGTTCTTAATGGGAACTTTCACAGCATGCAGTCAGTGTTGAAATGATGGGGCTCGTTTCAGGGGTTCAATGCTGTTCACGTGGCTTTTTCTTCAAAGGGTTTACCAGCCTTAGTTTTATGAAGTCATTTTTTTTCTGAGGAGAAGTTCCAAGTTCACGAGAAACAAACAGCTTGAGAGACCTTGAATTGTGTTGTTTAGTTTAGGGACCAGTGATAATGAATACTGAATGGCCGTTTTACCATTTTCTTTGAAAGAAAAATAAACCCCTGTTAATGTTGCAAAAACAGATTTAAGAGGGGAGGGTATAAGGGATATAAATGCACGCAGATTTCAACAGAATGCCGTAGGATTTCATAGGAGCAGCATGTGATTTCCAACAGGTTTTGTAGTTCCTGCATTTTCTAGCTATGAAGATAACTGCTAATGGCCACATGTGCATGATGAATATCAGGTAGAACACCACAGGAATAGTAGAGATTCCATTGGAACTCACAGGAATTAATTTAGCAGTGAATTCATGCTACAGTACATGCCTTTTAGAATCCCTTTAGAATCCTCATGGAGTTCCATCCCTGCTGCTAATTCTTTTTTGGAACCTATACCCAATCAAAAAGAATAACAGCATTGTCAATCCCACTTTTAAATTCTGATTTCAGAACAGCTATTTTGTTTTTCTAGCTTTTTTTCATATATGAAATGATGACAAAAATTAATAAAACAATACTAGGAAACCTACAGGGGAGGCAAGGTCTCTCTCCCTGTAAACACAGAGCACTTTCAATGAGTCTGGATAAAGCAAGGTCTCTCTCCCTGTAAACACAGAGCACTTTCAATGAGTCTGGATAAAGCAAGGTCTCTCTCCCTGTAAACACAGAGCACTTTCAATGGGTCTGGATAAAGCAAGGTCCATCTCCCCCTATAAACACAGAGCACTTTCAATGAGTCTGGATAAAGCAAGGTCCCTCTCCCTGTAAACACAGAGCACTTTCAATGAGTCTGGATAAAGCAAGGTCCCTCTCCCTGTAAACACAGAGCACTTTCAATGAGTCTGGATAAAGCAAGGTCCCTTTCCCTGTAAACACAGAGCACTTTCAATGAGTCTGGATAAAGCAAGGTCCCTCTCCCTGTAAACACAGAGCACTTTCAATGAGTCTGGATAAAGCAAGGTCTCTCTCCCTGTAAACACAGAGCACTTTCAATGGGTCTGGATAAAGCAAGGTCCATCTCCCCCTATAAACACAGAGCACTTTCAATGAGTCTGGATAAAGCAAGGTCCCTCTCCCTGTAAACACAGAGCACTTTCAATGAGTCTGGATAAAGCAAGGTCCCTCTCCCTGTAAACACAGAGCACTTTCAATGAGTCTGGATAAAGCTTATTTTCCTAAATCAGATGTGTCATGTCTGGCACAATATTAATGATGAAACGCCAAAGAGGAAACACGCTGACAATGTTTTGTCATGAGAACTGAATACAAATAAGTTTGGCTTTGTTTTGATTTCATTTAGGTTGAAACAAAAAACTCCTTCAATCCAGTCAGATTCTTCAGTCGCCTGTTAACAGCATCAAATGCCTCCGACAGGGGGCTGCAATGCCCGAAGCCGCAGGCTTTTTGGCGTCCAGCTCTCCGTCTGGCTTGCTGACTGCTGCATAATACAATTTAGATCCTGGTCATATTTGTTTACATCATCCAGTTGAATTTTGTTTAAATTTCAGAAAGTCTGAAAACAGTGACAGTGATGTTTTAATCACCATTGTAGTGTTTGGAGCATCTTTCTTTTGTAGTATGTTTTGTGATTCATTTCCTGTTAAATCACAGAATCATTGTTCAGCAGTTTGCTCATTCAGGCATTTTCTCTTGTTAGGAGTGGAAGTGAAGGGCGTTCCTTTGAAAAGGGGCTGGACTGACAGTGATGTGAACCAATCACATGTCAGAGGGAGACTATTGCCCGATGGTGTAAGGATGTTAGGGCAATAGTTCAATCTACTTTTGCTCCTATGATGAGGTTTGAACCAATGGCAGGCCAGAATTTCCAAGTACTGATTCATATATAGCTCAAAATAGCAAATTTTCAGTTTATCAATTACTACTGCTGTAAAATGACCAGCCCCTACGCGGGTACTGCTGTAAAATGACCAGCCCCTACGCGGGTACTGCTGTAAAATGACCAGCCCCTACGCGGGTACTGCTGTAAAATGACCAGTCCCTACGCAGGTACTGCTGTAAAATGACCAGCCCCTACGCTGGTACTGCTGTAAAATGACCAGCCCCTATTTATTTATAACATGTAGTAATTTGTGTATTCTGATTGGTCCAAATCAATACGTGTACTATACATTTAAAACGTGTATTAAATCATGCGTTTTTAATCCGGGTGGGCTTCCATAAAAGACAGGCGTCTCATTTTTTTAACTCGATAGGTGTTTCTTCAGGTATGTGAAGTCTCTAAAGCAGGAGTGGACAAATCAAGCCATGTTTCTAGCTACTTCATTGAAATCAATTAAAGCAGGTCTCAAATCAAGCCATGTTTCTAGCTACTTCATTGAAATCAATTAAAGCAGGTCTCAAATCAAGCCATGTTTCTAGCTACTTCATTGAAATCAATTAAAGCAGGTCTCAAATCAAGCCATGTTTCTAGCTACTTCATTGAAATCAATTAAAGCAGGTCTCAAATCAAGCCATGTTTCTAGCTACTTCATTGAAATCAATTAAAGCAGCTCATTGGTGTATAACCTGGAAGTTATTGTTTGCGCTGGAATGGCCAATTCTCCCCTGTTCCAGAGAGCCCCGCCTGCTCTCCACCGTATGTGCCTTCACTGTATAAAAGACAACGATAAGATAGTGAGGTTTACTATCTGTCAATAAGTGCTGTTTATCATTTTCAAAATGAAATGACGTACATTTAAAGAATTCGTTTTACTTTGCCGATAGTAATTTCACCTAGCAAATGCTTTTTTTTCAGCATCAAAAATTATATTTATTTTAAAATAATAATAATAATAATAATAATAATAATAATAATAATAATAATAATAATAATAATAATATTTTAAATTATTTTCCACCGCAATGCCATTAGTTTATTTTTTTTTTTTAATTTATTTGCATTTGTTTAAACGAATTGAATTTTGAAAATGGTTATTAGAATATTATCAACCACAATCAACTTCACTTTCAGAGTCTAGATTGTAAATTTTAAATTGCATTGTTGGTTTTTATTTTATCAAATGCGGAAATCCAGAACTTGGTGTTCTTCATTGTTGTTGTTGTTTTATTTCGTATTATTGTTTCACTTTAAACGTTTAGCTGGAAAGTCTCATTGAGATGTTCCATATCATTCACAAGAGTGTGCCTGTGGATGGATAGATACACGCTAGAGGCATCATTCATTCAATAGATACATCGCATCATCACGCGTAACAGCACAACAGCCCGAGTCACACACCTGTAACAACATGGAAACTACAAATGAATATCAATGCGATTAGAATTATTGTTACTAAATTTTAACTGTTGTCTACATGAAATAATTATTGGATAATTAAATAAACCTTAGTTATTTTGTATGCAACAAACAGATGTGAACCTCGAGTTGAAGAATTCATATCATTCATTGCAGACCGTGCAAAGTTTTTATGTCAGGTGTGGCAGGGCTAGTTCATCTAGATCCACGGGCAATTCAAACAGGTGTGGAAATTCCTTTTTTAACCACAAATCACGTGACCTTGTTTCTATATATAAACTGTTGCGCTGTTTGCGTAAGTTGTGATAAAATAAATAAATAAAAACTCGTTAGCAAACATTATGTTAAACATTATCCGCTCTGAATTTACATGTTTTAAAAATCCTGTTTTGGTTCTAAATGATAAAGACTGTCGTTTCTGGAAATGCACCCTAACAACAAAAAAACAAGAAGCGTTTGTTCTGGTGACTTCACGAGCCTCGAGCTCTGCTCGAGAGTTATTTATTGTTCTTTCTGTGGCTCACATCTCCAGACAATTCATCCTAAACTAGTTTCCACCGCGTGACTTAGAAAGCGGGTCCGTAATGTTTATGAATGAGATAAGAGCGCGTGTGTCTTTGAACACAGCACAGCTTTCATCTTCAGAAGAGGTCTCCCCAGCGTTGGTGTCGTAATTAAATAGATGTGTTTTTGTTCTGTATTTTATTATGATCGGTTGCTGCAGTATGTGTAGTAATTCATGTTATAGTCGTAGGAAAACGTTTAGAAACGAATCAAATTCAATGCGTTGACTGCAAGCACATAGGCAAAGGTGTTTTAAATGAAGTTAAGAAGCGTTCTGGCGTCTGAGGTTCATAATATCACCCTGGGTTTGATCTGCATGGTCTACACACGTGCTTCTGTCACGTACAGGCTATAGAGTTAGAAATAGTGCGCTTATCAGTGCTTTACTGGCTGCGCCTTTAACCAGTACGGTGCACACAGATTTACTACATGGGTTTAGAAAAACAATTGGAACTGAAATAAAATGATTGTCTTTGTTTCTTTGTTTAGTTAGTTTATCGTTAGCTTGTATTCAGGTAATAGCTGACAAAGTTATGATGTTAGTATTGTATCCATAAACTCTGCATTTAATGTGCGCATGCTCGCGATTGATATCGGCTTTAACGTCTGAAAGACGTATTTTTCATCTTATTTTATTGGGTGGGAAATTCCTTTACACACACATATATATATATATATATATATATTAACTAATCTTCTGAATCTCCGATCTCATTAAATTCAATCCATATTCATATCATTCTAGCCTGGTATCTCCGATCTCATTAAATTCAATCCATATTCATATCATTCTAGCCTGGTATCTCCGATCTCATTAAATTCAATCCATATTCATATCATTCTAGCCTGGTATCTCCGATCTCATTAAATTCAATCCATATTCATATCATTCTAGCCTGGTATCTCCGATCTCATTAAATTCAATCCATATTCATATCATTCTAGCCTGGTATCTCCGATCTCATTAAATTCAATCCATATTCATATCATTCTAGCCTGGTATCTCCGATCTCATTAAATTCAATCCATATTCATATCATTCTAGCCTGGTATCTCCGATCTCATTAAATTCAATCCATATTCATATTATTCTAGCCTGGTGTCTCAGATCTCATTAAATTCAATCCATATTCATATTATTCTAGCCTGGTATCTCCGATCTCATTAAATTCAATCCATATTCATATCATTCTAGCCTGGTATCTCCGATCTCATTAAATTCAATCCATATTCATATCATTCTAGCCTGGTGTCTCCGATCTCATTAAATTCAATCCATATTCATATTATTCTAGCCTGGTGTCTCAGATCTCATTAAATTCAATCCATATTCATATCATTCTAGCCTGGTATCTCCGATCTCATTAAATTCAATCCATATTCATATCATTCTAGCCTGGTATCTCCGATCTCATTAAATTCAATCCATATTCATATTATTCTAGCCTGGTGTCTCAGATCTCATTAAATTCAATCCATATTCATATTATTCTAGCCTGGTATCTCCGATCTCATTAAATTCAATCCATATTCATATCATTCTAGCCTGGTATCTCCGATCTCATTAAATTCAATCCATATTCATATCATTCTAGCCTGGTGTCTCCGATCTCATTAAATTCAATCCATATTCATATTATTCTAGCCTGGTGTCTCAGATCTCATTAAATTCAATCCATATTCATATTATTCTAGCCTGGTGTCTCCGATCTCATTAAATTCAATCCATATTCATATTATTCTAGCCTGGTATCTCCGATCTCATTAAATTCACTTATGTGATAATGCCGCCCCCTCTGCAACATGCATGCTGCTAATTTAGTTTGCTACCTATGGCCTAAAGCTTTCCTCTACAGAATATACGGTTAGTGAAGTAATAATTACAGTCACCGTGCTGCCAGCGGTACAATGTTAAGCAGGTTATTATTTGTAATATTGTCTTCATTTAGTCAAACAGACCGTTTCACGTGGAAACACGTAAATATCAATCACTATCTATGAAGGCTTTGCCTTCCCCTCCGTTCCCATGAACGGCGTATATTTGTTAAACCTGCACAGCTATGCTGGGTTAAATTAGGACACGTCCTTAAAGAGCCTATCTGTTCAAAGTTACAGTCGAGCGCAACAACTAGAGCCGGGAGCGCCTTCTAGTGGGAATTATGCAACAAAGAAAGTTTTTTTTTGGCAAAACACTGTTGACAGATGTATTGGTTCTTAGAAAAACAAGCCCGTTTTGCGCTACACATGAGGGAGCCCAAAACGGGAGGGAGCCGTTCTTTAAAACGCATGATGACCGTGTTAGCTGGCGCGGAACCCGTACATATCTCAGCATTTGGATGAGCTCCCGTTGAGAGGATCGCATGTGGGTGATTGAGCTCTTGTTGAAAGGACTTCCCTGTTCGGGGAGATACTAGCGGCACTGCAGCGCCTCACATCTCCGTGCTCCGTGCATCCAGCTCTGCGCACAGAAGCACGCTGCGAGCAAGGGGCTGCTGCGTGAAGAACGGAGCAGCAGGTTAACCTTTTACAGTTGTGCTGGTGTTTACTCTTTTTATTATTATTAAATATATAACCCTTGGTATTAGCAGTGCATACATGTGTTTTATTAATGAAACGGCATTAGCATTATGAGGTTCATTTACCAGAGATTGATGACTCCCAATTTCCTTATAACATGTGTCATCATGGGAATGCTAGTTTCTCCGCTCCCCTCCCCAAGGTGGCTCAGAATCCCTTTTTTTAGAATATGTATTTTGTTCTGATGGATAATGCTAAGCAGCACGAGCCTGCACGTCTTTACGCAGCTCTGCAGAAGCAGTTCTACATTGTAAACAAGTGTTGCATTTACATTTTCCGTGTAGTAGTCTATACATTGTCTATAAGAAGTAGTGTGTGTGTTTACTGGTATACCGGCCCCCTCTTAACAGACCGCTGTTTGATTGCTAATAAGTTTTATGCTGGCCCGTTTGAATTTGCTTGTGAAATGACTCTTGTTTTGCGTTTGGTTTATTACAGTACTTGGAATGATATATATCCGTTCTGGAGACGAAACACTGAGATCGTGTCGCAATGTCCGTCCCGGTCCCTGTCACTGTCCCTCCCCTCCCCTTCCCTCCCCTCCCCGGTCGTACGTGGAAAGTTCCCTGTGCCGGTTCACTGTTGATAACATTTTGAAGGCAGGAGTTGATGGAAGGTAATCCCTTGATGTGAGGAGGCGGCTCGGGTTTTGGAGGCGGGGTATTTTTCATTCAAATCCTTGGCTAGGCCTATAAAAAGAGAACTTAAGCACAGACTATCAGAGCAGATGAGAAGAGTGACCGACGGGAGTTTAAACCTGGTCAGATGAAGAGAGAATTTGGCAGCGATGCAACAATCTGCCGGTGTGCACACAATCAACGCGCTGAAAAATGCAGTTGCCTGCCTGGTACTGCTGCCTCGCTTTCTCGTGACAGCCCTGATGCTGTGGGTGCTGGATTTCCTTTGCATAAGGAAGAGGGTCTTGCAGAAAATGAGGGAACAGGAAGCGAGCCCCGATGACCCACCTCTCTGCGTGTCCGATTCCAATCGCATGTTTACCTGGGAGTCGCTGAAGGCTGTATGGCACGGACAGAAACTGGACTTTTTCAAAACGGCTCACGTGGGCTACCTCGCCCCGAACACTGAAGTTGTGCAGCTCGGAGGGGAGCAGAAGCGGCGCATTCTGGACTACGCCAAGGGGAAAAGACCCCTCATCCTGAACTTCGGGAGCTGTACCTGACCCCCGTTTATGACGCGCCTGAAGGCGTTCCAGCGGGTTGTCAGCCAATACGCTGACATCGCGGACTCACTCCTCGTGTACATTGAAGAAGCGCACCCCTCTGACGGCTGGGTGAGCTCCGACGCCCCTTTCCAAATCCCCAAGCACAGGTGTCTGCAGGACAGGCTGAAAGCCGCCCAGCTGATGAACCAGGAGGTTCCCGAATGCCTTGTTGTAGCAGACACTATGGACAATCCATCCAACAGTGCGTACGGAGCATACTTCGAGAGACTGTATATACTACAGGACGAGAGCATTGTCTACCAGGGAGGGAGGGGGCCAGAAGGATACAGGATATCGGAACTGAGGGATTGGTTGGATCAGTACAAAAACAGTCTTCAGCATTCCACAGCTGTCGTTATCCATGTATAATGATGATGGTTATTATTGAATCACTCATATGTAACGATGTCAATGTGGTCTGCCTAACAGCACAATGAAGATGACAAAACCATTTCAAGTGTTAAACGGATGCAGTGAAACCTCGCGCCCCTGCAGTGCGCGTGTTGTTGTTGTTGTTGCAGTAAATAAGTATTATATTTCACTGGACTCCGGAGAAACGCGTTTGGGTTGGGTATGTAGTCTGTGTTGATGTCCATTGCATGGAATAATTGAAGAATGCTCCGCGTTTTGTTCCAGCCTCATCGCTGTACCTTTAATAGTGTTACTGTTCTTTTGTACATTTTGTAAATGTGGAGTTGATAAACGATGCCATGGTTATTTTTCTATTCTGTTTTCATACTGTTCAGAAGCGTGTTTGTTTCAATAGAAGCGCTGGCCCTGCTTGTTGTTCCAGTATTCTTGTGAAGCTCGGTTTTGAAATGGTTTAACACCAGAAACCCGGTGCTGATGTATTCTGATACTGGAACACCCAGTGATGAGGGATCGCCCACATGATCAACAAAGCAAAAAAAGTCGAGTTTATATGTTTTGTAAATTATACATACTTTTTTTTTATTGAAGAGAACTTTTTATAATAAAACTAAAGATTATATGTACAGCGTGTGTAATCCTTTTCCATTGGTTATTATTGAAATGGTTCCAGAGCGCCTGCGCGAAGAGTCCAGGAATAGAACGAGGCGCACCTGCTGTTGCTGCTGATACCATACGAGAACTCTCCACGATAATGGATCTTCATCTGGCAGTACTCCACGGCCACGGCTTCATCGGCTCCCAGTACCCAAGCGCAGGACTAGGCAGCGGTTGCGAAATCAAAAACCGCCGTTTTATTTTGCATTATTCGATTATTTGTATGATTTCCACCCGGCCGTGTCAATTCCCAATCATCATGTTGTACTGTGCTTCTAATAAGCTGTGCTGGCGCCCTGTGGAGGACTGTCCTGGCTGTGCTTGGGTTCAGCACAACCCCTGCTATAGTGATACGACTCACTGGGGAAAGCTGTTCTGTTTTACGCACAAAAAAGACAGAACTTCAAACTGCATAAACACTGGCATACATCTCTCTTGGTAAAATAATAGCGTCAGGTATTTTAAAATAGCTCTTTCCCATAAACTAAAGCGTCTCAGTTAAAATATAAATACTGGTGCTTCTGCAGAGCGTAGCGTGTGTGCACAATCCACGGCACGTTGCGCAAAAGTCATTAGCATTGTCGTTTACATCCTGTTAGATACTCAGATGTTTTTAAACAAAACAAAAAAAAACAGGTGTGAATTGGGTAGAAACATGAATGCACTGTAAATGTGATAACACGGCGTTTGGATGGGAGGGTTGTATAGTGTTACATACAGGCTATAGCTCTCTATACTGGAGGGTTGTATAGTGTTACATACAGGCTATAGCTCTCTATACTGGAGGGTTGTATAGTGTTACATACAGGCTATAGCTCTCTATACTGGAGGGTTGTATAGTGTTACATACAGGCTATAGCTCTCTATACTGGAGGGTTGTATAGTGTTACATACAGGCTATAGCTCTCTATACTGGGGGTTGTATAGTGTTACATACAGGCTATAGCTCTCTATACTGGGGGGTTGTATAGTGTTACATACAGGCTATAGCTCTCTATACTGGGGGTTGTATAGTGTTACATACAGGCTATAGCTCTCTATACTGGGGGGTTGTATAGTGTTATATACAGGCTATAGCTCTCTATACTGGGGGGTTGTATAGTGTTACATACAGGCTATAGCTCTCTATACTGGGGGGTTGTATAGTGTTACATACAGTCTATAGCTCTCTATACTGGAGGGTTGTATAGTGTTACATACAGGCTATAGCTCTCTATACTGGAGGGTTGTATAGTGTTATATACAGGCTATAGCTCTCTATACTGGAGGGTTGTATAGTGTTACATACAGGCTATAGCTCTCTATACTGGAGGGTTGTATAGTGTTACATACAGGCTATAGCTCTCTATACTGGAGGGTTGTATAGTGTTACATACAGGCTATAGCTCTCTATACTGGAGGGTTGTATAGTGTTACATACAGGCTATAGCTCTCTATACTGGAGGGTTGTATAGTGTTATATACAGTCTATAGCTCTCTATACTGGGGGGTTGTATAGTGTTACATACAGGCTATAGCTCTCTATACTGGGGGGTTGTATAGTGTTACATACAGGCTATAGCTCTCTATACTGGGGGGTTGTATAGTGTTACATACAGGCTATAGCTCTCTATACTGGGGGGTTGTATAGTGTTACATACAGGCTATAGCTCTCTATACTGGAGGGTTGTATAGTGTTACCACGTGAAAATCAGCACCACCCCCCGGTAATTATCACAGCATCATGAGATCTGAAATGTGAGGCTCTCAACCGCGCTCCAAGTGCTAATGTATCAGCCTGATCACTTCATGCAGATGGCACTGACACGGGTCTGATCTGCTGAGATGATTTAGATGCAGTTCTAAGAAACTGGGCTGGGTGCAGGGCAGGCCAGTGTATCCACGACCCCCCCCCCCCCCTTATATAACAGCGCCTGACGTCACTGAAATAACACCGCTTCACGTCACCTGTATTAACCCCGCTGCATTACCTCACTGACGCCGAGCTCCGCTGAGTGAAGTTCTGACGTCGCGTCGTTATTCTCTGGTATGTGTTCCAAGAAGAATCCTCTGGGCTGTCAGCCAGGACTCGGGACAGGCAGCTCCTGATCTTTACACTGCAGTCTGTGTGCTGGTGAAATACCTCTGCTAGACATCCACTGTCTGTAATGTGACTGCGTGGAAATCATTCATATTAAAATACTCAACAATAGGAACTGCATGCATAGAGCATACCGGCTGCATGCTCTCGATGCCATGCTGTTGTGTACAGGGCTGGCCCTCCCTCTGAACTCTGAAAATACATAGAAGCATGAGCTGTCGATTTCATTTGACTCCTTATGAAATTTTAAATAACTCAAGAATTAAGATTTATTATCTGTCTATTAAATGGCTCAGTCTGGGGGGTTCTGATCTCGAGTGGATTTGAAAGCAGGAGTGCAGCTTAGCTGAGAATAACAGAAAACACTGTAGATCTGCAGTATGAAATCAATCGTATTGAAACACGGCGGATCTGCAGTATGAAATCAATCGTATTGAAACACTGCGGATCTGCAGTATGAAATCAATCGTATTGAAACACTGCGGATCTGCAGTATGAAATCAATCGTATTGAAACACGGCGGATCTGCAGTATGAAATCAATCGTATTGAAACACTGCGGATCTGCAGTATGAAATCAATCGTATTGAAACACGGCGGATCTGCAGTATGAAATCAATCGTATTGAAACACGGCGGATCTGCAGTATGAAATCAATCGTATTGAAACACTGCGGATCTGCAGTATGAAATCAATCGTATTGAAACACTGCGGATCTGCAGTATGAAATCAATCGTATTGAAACACGGCGGATCTGCAGTATGAAATCAATCGTATTGAAACACTGCGGATCTGCAGTATGAAATCAATCGTATTGAAACACGGCGGATCTGCAGTATGAAATCAATCGTATTGAAACACGGCGGATCTGCAGTATGAAATCAATCGTATTGAAACACGGCGGATCTGCAGTATGAAATCAATCGTATTGAAACACGGCGGATCTGCAGTATGAAATCAATCGTATTGAAACACTGCGGATCTGCAGTATGAAATCAATCGTATTGAAACACGGCGGATCTGCAGTATGAAATCAATCGTATTGAAACACGGCGGATCTGCAGTATGAAATCAATCGTATTGAAACACTGCGGATCTGCAGTATGAAATCAATCGTATTGAAACACGGCGGATCTGCAGTATGAAATCAATCGTATTGAAACACTGCGGATCTGCAGTATGAAATCAATCGTATTGAAACACGGCGGATCTGCAGTATGAAATCAATCGTATTGAAACACGGCGGATCTGCAGTATGAAATCAATCGTATTGAAACACTGCGGATCTGCAGTATGAAATCAATCGTATTGAAACACTGCGGATCTGCAGTATGAAATCAATCGTATTGAAACACTGCGGATCTGCAGTATGAAATCAATCGTATTGAAACACTGCGGATCTGCAGTATGAAATCAATCGTATTGAAACACTGCGGATCTGCAGTATGAAATCAATCGTATTGAAACACGGCGGATCTGCAGTATGAAATCAATCGTATTGAAACACTGCGGATCTGCAGTATGAAATCAATCGTATTGAAACACTGCGGATCTGCAGTATGAAATCAATCGTATTGAAACACTGCGGATCTGCAGTATGAAATCAATCGTATTGAAACACTGCGGATCTGCAGTATGAAATCAATCGTATTGAAACACGGCGGATCTGCAGTATGAAATCAATCGTATTGAAACACTGCGGATCTGCAGTATGAAATCAATCGTATTGAAACACGGCGGATCTGCAGTATGAAATCAATCGTATTGAAACACGGCGGATCTGCAGTATGAAATCAATCGTATTGAAACACGGCGGATCTGCAGTATGAAATCAATCGTATTGAAACACTGCGGATCTGCAGTATGAAATCAATCGTATTGAAACACGGCGGATCTGCAGTATGAAATCAATCGTATTGAAACACTGCGGATCTGCATTATGAAATCAATCGTATTGAAACACTGCGGATCTGCAGTATGAAATCAATCGTATTGAAACACTGCGGATCTGCAGTATGAAATCAATCGTATTGAAACACGGCGGATCTGCAGTATGAAATCAATCGTATTGAAACACGGCGGATCTGCAGTATGAAATCAATCGTATTGAAACACGGCGGATCTGCAGTATGAAATCAATCGTATTGAAACACTGCGGATCTGCAGTATGAAATCAATCGTATTGAAACACTGCGGATCTGCAGTATGAAATCAATCGTATTGAAACACGGCGGATCTGCAGTATGAAATCAATCGTATTGAAACACTGCGGATCTGCAGTATGAAATCAATCGTATTGAAACACGGCGGATCTGCAGTATGAAATCAATCGTATTGAAACACGGCGGATCTGCAGTATGAAATCAATCGTATTGAAACACGGCGGATCTGCAGTATGAAATCAATCGTATTGAAACACGGCGGATCTGCAGTATGAAATCAATCGTATTGAAACACTGCGGATCTGCAGTATGAAATCAATCGTATTGAAACACGGCGGATCTGCAGTATGAAATCAATCGTATTGAAACACGGCGGATCTGCAGTATGAAATCAATCGTATTGAAACACTGCGGATCTGCAGTATGAAATCAATCGTATTGAAACACTGCGGATCTGCAGTATGAAATCAATCGTATTGAAACACTGCGGATCTGCAGTATGAAATCAATCGTATTGAAACACTGCGGATCTGCAGTATGAAATCAATCGTATTGAAACATTGCGGATCTGCAGTATGAAATCAATCGTATTGAAACACTGCGGATCTGCATTATGAAATCAATCGTATTGAAACACTGCGGATCTGCAGTATGAAATCAATCGTATTGAAACACTGCGGATCTGCAGTATGAAATCAATCGTATTGAAACACTGCGGATCTGCAGTATGAAATCAATCGTATTGAAACACTGTAGATCTGCAGTATGAAATCAATCGTATTTAAACACGGCGGATCTGCAGTATGAAATCAATCGTATTGAAACACTGTAGATCTGCAGTATGAAATCAATCGTATTGAAACACTGCGGATCTGCAGTATGAAATCAATCGTATTGAAACACTGCGGATCTGCAGTATGAAATCAATCGTATTGAAACACGGCGGATCTGCAGTATGAAATCAATCGTATTGAAACACTGCGGATCTGCAGTATGAAATCAATCGTATTGAAACACTGCGGATCTGCAGTATGAAATCAATCGTATTGAAACACTGCAGATCTGCAGTATGAAATCAATCGTATTGAAACACTGCGGATCTGCAGTATGAAATCAATCGTATTGAAACACTGCGGATCTGCAGTATGAAATCAATCGTATTGAAACACTGCGGATCTGCAGTATGAAATCAATCGTATTGAAACACTGCGGATCTGCAGTATGAAATCAATCGTATTGAAACACTGTAGATCTGCAGTATGAAATCAATCGTATTGAAACACGGCGGATCTGCAGTATGAAATCAATCGTATTGAAACACTGCGGATCTGCAGTATGAAATCAATCGTATTGAAACACGGCGGATCTGCATTATGAAATCAATCGTATTGAAACACGGCGGATCTGCAGTATGAAATCAATCGTATTGAAACACTGCGGATCTGCAGTATGAAATCAATCGTATTGAAACACTGCGGATCTGCAGTATGAAATCAATCGTATTGAAACACTGTAGATCTGCAGTATGAAATCAATCGTATTGAAACACTGCGGATCTGCAGTATGAAATCAATCGTATTGAAACACTGCGGATCTGCAGTATGAAATCAATCGTATTGAAACACGGCGGATCTGCAGTATGAAATCAATCGTATTGAAACACGGCGGATCTGCAGTATGAAATCAATCGTATTGAAACACTGCGGATCTGCAGTATGAAATCAATCGTATTGAAACACTGCGGATCTGCAGTATGAAATCAATCGTATTGAAACACTGCGGATCTGCAGTATGAAATCAATCGTATTGAAACACTGCAGATCTGCAGTATGAAATCAATCGTATTGAAACACTGCGGATCTGCAGTATGAAATCAATCGTATTGAAACACTGCGGATCTGCAGTATGAAATCAATCGTATTGAAACACTGCGGATCTGCAGTATGAAATCAATCGTATTGAAACACTGTAGATCTGCAGTATGAAATCAATCGTATTTAAACACTGTGTATATTTGGTTGTTATGTAGGCTATTTCATACGTTCCATGAAAAACATAAAATGGCAAAATGGATCCATTCAAAAGGATTGATGCTTATTAATGATTTTTCAAAGTCAGACTCCTAACGACAGGACAAAAAAGTCTGTTCTGTAAATCGTGTTAATACTGTAGTAGGCCACCAGAGGGCATCGTCTCTCGTTTAACCCATTGAAAGAAACTCCGAGTATGACGCTTCAGCACAGCAAGCGACGTGCACAAAGGGACATTTCAATAGAAATAAGTGGCCCCTAGAGATGAACTTTGAACCTGCTACCTAATAGTGAGGAAGCCAAGACCTTGGCTAATCAGCTAAAGGACACAGTAAGCAGTGTGTTGTGTGCTGTGTGTTGTGTGGTACAGCACTGTCTCCTATTCCCCGCTGTGTGGTACAGCACTGTCTCCTATTCCCTGTTGTGTGGTACAGCACTGTCTCCTATTCCCTACTGTGTGTTGTGTGGTACAGCACTGTCTCTTATTCCCTGCTGTGTGGTACAGCACTGTCTCCTATTCCCTGTTGTGTGGTACAGCACTGTCTCCTATTCCCTGCTGTGTGGTACAGCACTGTCTCCTATTCCCTGCTGTGTGGTACAGCACTGTCTCCTATTCCCTGCTGTGTGTTCTGTGGTACCACGTTGCCTCTGGATTCAATTAAGAGTTCCTCTCCTCTTCATCCTCTCAGCCCCTCTGCTCACATCACAGGACATTATAAAACAAAAAGGCTTTTCTCTCTGATACAACCCTTATCAAAGTTTACCATGGGAAATTTGCACTGCAGTTTTGACCTTGCCATATTTGTCCATATTTGATCATGGTCTGTCATGGATTTTAATATACTTTACCACCATGCCTGTGCTTTACCATGCTTGCCTTTACCATGCTTTCACTTTGTTATGCTTATTTTCATTTTCATTTTAATAAACTTTCATGAAGGAATAATCATAGAAACTGTAAAATAATACTGTATGGCAGATGAATATGGTAGAGTAATTTACTAGGAAAGCACTGCGATACCCCTTCAGCTGTGCTGCTACCCGCTGTTACAATATTCCAGCACCTGATAAACACACAGAGGCACTGACCCTGTTCTACCAGCAGGTGTCACTACTACTCCTCCAAAACAAGGACATGTCACCTCAAAATGAAGAAATACTGTTATCTTCCACGCGAGCAGCAGTGGAGTTATAGAGATGCATGGTCATGTTTAATTCATCATCGGTTCAGCTAGCTGCTTCTCACTTCCATTACTGCTAGGGGGGGAACTGCCACTGTTAACAGAGAGACCTTCCTTTGCACTAATGAAAGTTTACTGTGCTATATCATGAAACAAAGCAAAGTGCTGTAATACCGTGTGAAAGCACAGTGCAACCAGGATCAAGCACAGGCAGGCAGGCAGGCATGCAGAATCATTGCTATCTAGACATGCTGCGCTGAACAAACCAGCGCTGAATTGGAACAATTGTCAGCCTTCTTGAAGTAGTGCTGTAGTTTGTAACATAAGTCCTTAATGTTCTCTTCATTACATCACAAGGGTTGTGGGGAGATTTGACAGCAGGACCCTCAAAACCGGCATGCAGGGAATCGGACAGTGAATTCAAATACGCGCCAGGACCCTCAAAACCGGCATGCAGGGAATCGGACAGTGATTGTTTTGTTCTGTGCGTATTCAATGGAAAGGATTATATATAAACATTTTCATAACAAATCAGTACAAATGCACTTAAGGTAATTCTTGAGGTAAGGTTCTGCCTGTAGAGAAAAGTAGCGGGCCGCTCGACTACACCTCTGCGCTTTACTGACATCCGCACTTTATTCCAGATGGATTTATTGCATTCCACGACGGGATAGAATCTGCAAAGTGCAAAACTATGCTCAGCTCAGACTTAGCAAAACTGAAGGTTTGGTCAAATGCAACGATTTAAAACAAACAAACAAACAAACAAACAAACAAATAAGGCACAGAATATTTCAATTGAATACAAAAGCCCATGATGTGGTATAGTTGTGGTTTGCGGGTAGGAGCTGTCATGTTAAAGCTTCATGTTTCACTGTTTCATGCAGGCAGGTCCCATGTTTTCACCCCTAGTCCTTTCATGCTTTCCTTGTTTGATGTTGCTATGGGACCGGGTTAGTTTGATTATGCAGCTTCTACAGCTCAGTAAATATTGACTCGTGGCCCATCAAGATGTGCCTTTTAAAGTGTATTTAATCAGAGTCCTGAGTGCCCTGCTGCATGTTCTCCATGTGTTCATGAACAAACGAGGTTCTTCCCTGGATGTGCATGGTGGGGTCAGTGTTGTGTCTGTGATCTGGACCATTGATATGCATGGTGGGGTCAGTGTTGTGTCTGTGATCTGGACCATTGATGTGCATGGTGGGGTCAGTGTTGTGTCTGTGATCTGGACCATTGATATGCATGGTGGGGTCAGTGTTGTGTCTGTGATCTGGACCATTGATGTGCATGGTGGGGTCAGTGTTGTGTCTGTGATCTGGACCATTGATATGCATGGTGGGGTCAGTGTTGTGTCTGTGATCTGGACCATTGATATGCATGGTGGGGTCAGTGTTGTGTCTGTGATCTGGACCATTGATGTGCATGGTGGGGTCAGTGTTGTGTCTGTGATCTGGACCATTGATATGCATGGTGGGGTCAGTGTTGTTTCTGTGATCTGGACCATTGATGTGCATGGTGGGGTCAGTGTTGTGTCTGTGATCTGGACCATTGATATGCATGGTGGGGTCAGTGTTGTGTCTGTGATCTGGACCATTGATGTGCATGGTGGGGTCAGTGTTGTGTCTGTGATCTGGACCATTGATATGCATGGTGGGGTCAGTGTTGTGTCTGTGATGTGGACCATTGATATGCATGGTGGGGTCAGTGTTGTGTCTGTGATCTGGGTCTGGACCATTGATATGCATGGTGGGGTCAGTGTTGTGTCTGTGATCTGGGTCTGGACCATTGACGAAGCGGGTACGACCATGGCTGCACAGTGGCCATTGGAGTGAATATATTGCTAGTGTGCAATTAGAGTCTCCTCATATAAAAGCTGCTTAAACTCCATGTGATGTCTATTCTTATACCTACTAAATCCAAGGGATTGCCTGGGCGTACAGAATACATAGTAAGTAGGGATGCACTGTGAATGTGCAGAATTCAACACCGTTCAGGCAGGGTCACGGCAGCAGAGCAGGGACACAGAGACCTGAGATACATTTTCAGAACGGCACCGTTCCCCACCTTTAGTGCACCAGTGCTAACTCTGATTTATCTTTTGGTTATGCTTATGTGTCTGTGATAACTAGACAATATCTATTCATTCTAGGACCAGGGTTATTAAGTTAGTATCGCAAGTAGAAATATGACCCCATCAGCTTAGGGTTCAAAGTGAATAAATCTTCTCCTTTTAACAGACCAAGCTGACTAAACAGTAGCAGCTACACTCAGGACATGTCTTCCGTAGTTTTGTACTCATTAAACGTTGCATGAATTTTGACTTCTTGTTGTTACCTAAGGCTACAGATTGTCCTTGCAGTCCATTCAAACGAATTCAAAATCTCAAATGGTATGGCTAATACTACTGCTAATAATACTAATAAATACTATGACTACTGCGACTACTGCTACTACTGCTACTACTACTGCTAATAATAATAATAAACTAGCCTTATATTCACAATTAATCTGCAAGTCCCAGCGTTTAGTAAAAGAAACAACGAATTTATAAAAAAAAAGAAAGAAAGAAAAGAACAAAAAAGACGTCTTTGGACCAGATTTTTCAAGCTGGCATAGTTGAGAAGTTGCAATGTAAAGTCCTCAGTGGTGTGCCCATTGAGATGATCATTCATGAAACATGTACAGCGCGCACATTGAGGTTTTCATCCCATACTTCAGGTTCAATTGCATTATGAACCTCTTTTTACATCTTTGGACCCCCAGCTGAGAAGACACGCTGTGCAGAATGGGAGTCGAGGACGTTGAGACACGTGAGCGCTCTGAGCCAATCACCGGCGATGGAGCGGAGGCGACCCGCAGCAGTGTGACAGAAAGAGAGAGAGGTATCAGAGGAAGAGGTTTGAGAGCGTCAGTAGGGGGGCGAGGGCGGTTATAATACTGCAATGCCGAATAAAACTAAGAAAGAGAAGGTGAGTTGGACATCGGCGGGGGTTAAACAGCTGCTGTAAGAGCTCGTGTCAGTTTTGTTAAAAAGTCATGTAAAGCCGCGGCTCGGGGCCTAGCCCTCTGGCCGGGATGGAGCGGCACGGTGTGGCTAACTTGTTCAGGTCAAGTGTGTGTGTGTGTGTGTGTGTGTGTGTGTGTGTGTGTGTGTGTGTGTGTGTGTGTGTGTGTGTGTGTCAGTGTGTGTGTGTGTGTGTTAGGGGTAGGGGTAGGGGTAGGGGTAGTGTGTGTGTTAGTGGTAGTGTGTGTGTTAGTGTTAGTGTGTGTGTGTGTGTGTGTCAGTGTGTGTGTGTGTTAGGGTAGGGGTAGTGTTAGTGTTAGTGTGTGTGTGTGTGTGTGTGTGTTAGGGGTAGGGGTAGGTGTAGTGTGTGTGTTAGTGTGTGTGTTAGTGTTAGTGTGTGTGTGTGTGTGTGTCTGTCTGTGTCTGTGTCTGTGTCTGTGTGTGTCAGTGTGTGTGTGTGTGTTAGGGGTAGGGGTAGGTGTAGTGTGTGTGTTAGTGTGTGTGTGTGTTAGTGTTAGGGGTAGGGGTAGGGGTAGTGTGTGTGTGTGTGTGTCAGTGTGTGTGTGTGTGTTAGTGTTAGTGTGTGTGTGTGTGTGTGTGTCAGTGTGTGTGTCAGTGTGTGTGAGTGTGTGTGTGTGTGTGTCAGTGTGTGTCAGTGTGTGTCAGTGCGTGTGTGTCAGTGTGTGTGTGTGTGTGTGTGTTAGTGTTAGGGGTAGGGGTAGGGGTAGTGTGTGTGTGTGTGTGTCAGTGTGTGTGTGTGTGTTAGTGTTAGTGTGTGTGTGTGTTAGTGTTAGGGGTAGGGGTAGGGGTAGTGTGTGTGTGTGTGTGTCAGTGTGTGTGTGTGTGTTAGTGTTAGTGTGTGTGTTAGTGGTAGTGTTGGGTAGGGTTGTTGTGTCCAGTTGCTGGTGTGGTTGTGTATCGATCCTGTCAAAACGCACTGCTGAAGTGGCACAGAGCGGCGTGTTTTGAATTTAACATTTCTTCCAGCGCTGTGTCTGTTTTATACAAACTATTTAGTTTAACTGTGTGCATGTGCGGAACGCGTTGGGCTAGTTATTTATTTCGTTCTGCTGTTTTTGTACAGCTGTAAACACCCTAACAGTTCCAGACTATATCCCCCAGTCGTGATTGATGAAACTCATTTTAATACATTGCATTTTTCCTGCTGTACTGGCAAAGTTTTACTGCTGTTTTTACTAATACCTGATGAATATACAGTTTTCACTTTTAAATGCGAAGTCTGATTATTTTGTTTTCGTAGTTGACTATTCAAATAGTGTTGTGCTTTTCGAAACACTTTTAATATCTATCTATCTATCTATCTATCTATCTATCTCTATCTATCTATCTATCTATCTGACTCTATCAGTCTGTCTATCTATCTATCTATCTATCTATCTATCTATCTGACTCTATCAGTCTGTCTATCTATCTGACTCTATCAGTCTATCTCTATCTATCTATCTGACTCTATCAGTCTGTCTCTATCTATCTATCTATCTGACTCTATCAGTCTATCTATCTATCTATATCTATCTATCTATCTCTATCTATCTATCTATCTATCTATCTATCTATCTATCTATCTATCTATCTGACTCTATCAGTCTATCTATCTATCTATCTATCTATCTATCTATCTATCTATCTATCTATCTATCTATCCTCCACCTTCGAAGTAATGGCGGAATGGAAATTTTTTGCCTGTTGTTTTTAAGGAACCTGCGAAATCCGGAAAAACTGGCAAAACCAGCGGAGGTAAAGATGGGCAAGAAAACCCAGAGCACGAGGTACAGTAATTAGCATAGATGTGCAACGCATAGGCGTGCTGCGTTGTCAGTTTACTGTTTTCCTGTTGCAGGCTATGGTAGGGACAGTGCCACAGGTGTAGACATTCATCTTTTTTTGTTTTTTGGTCTTAACTGTTCTTCATTTTGAAATGCCTGCCAATGATTCATGCTGTAAAGTGATGGTGTAAGATCTTCATGTAGAAATATGAGGCTGTAGAGGTACATCAGATGGACAGAAACTTGCAGTTTGTGTCGTTGGCCTCATAAATCTAACTACATAGCACAGCAATGTGCTGGTAATGGTGATGACAGCAGCATCATTTTGATTTAATTCCAGCATGTGGGGTGGGCACTCAAGGCTACATACTGGGTTTGTTATTATTATTATTTAATATTGACATACCCCCACTGGTTGAAGTTGTTCTTCCTGCTCAATTGGCTGCCAGTACACAACAGGGTTGACTTTCTGTTCCAGGCTTTCTTTCACACCGTATAGATGCTGGTTTATTGTGGGTGCCAAAGACTAGCCTTCTGTCATTATGGAGCAATGACACACAATGCATGGCCTGTCTTTTTAAATCACACGTGAAGTCCAGCGTTTTGTCTTGGTTTTTCTGTATTATTTTCTTGTAAGAATTCTTATTTAATAGAGGGTTCAGGAAAGGGTGCACTATTCCTGATATTATGGTGTCTCAATAGGCACAGTATTAATATTTGTCTACTAATTCAAATTATTGATCGTTCTGGCCGGTAAAGCGGTCAGCATTTTTCTTTAAGTGTGTTATTCTTTGCAGTTCATCATCTACCCAGTTTAATTCACCGTTCCTGAATTATCAAAAACAAAATTATATTGAAGGTTCTTTAACTTAATTTACGTTATTATTATTCATTAAATTCACTTGCAGTTTGAACCTTAACACCCATTTATTGTCTTTTTTTAACACAGATAATATAATTTATTATAAAAAAAATAATGAGTTGAATGAAAATAATTCCATCTCGGGTTTCTGTGACAGTTTATAAACTCAACCTAATGGTCTCTTAGTTTATGACGTCACAGAAACCCTAGATGGAATTATTTTCCTGTAACTTACTGAAGCCCGTCTATTGTTCTATATATTTCAAGCTGTCACAGTTGAAATGTATACTGCCTTCCCAGATATTTATTATTGTGAATGCAAGTTCCAAAAATGTATTCATTATCGGTAACACAAAATCAGATACCTGAGCAAAATATATGGGCTTGAAATGACTCCTATCACGGCTGTTATGTTTCCATCCATCATATAATGATTCTTTGAGTTTTTGCATCTTGTTTGCGCATTTGAGAATCAGAATGCAGTAGCAAGTGATCACATTAATAAATGATATCTTCCTGCTGATCTGCTAGTGCCGACGTCATCAGTTTGTAGTGAAACAGTCTTAGGGGAGCAGTGCGCTGTGAGCACAGAACATGCATAGTTATTACTGCTGCATGGGAGTGTTCAAGTAGATCATTGAGTTCATGTTGGGCCGTGGAGTCATGCATTGTGTCTTCTATAGCAACATTGCTTTTTAGAAAGTAGCAAGAATAGATGATTGTATTGCAATGGAGATTCAAATCCCAAACCAGCTAAAATACTAACTGTGGATTTCTGTTAATATGACTTAACGGGGGGAAAAAAAACTGTAGTATGGGTTTCTGCTTTAATGTACTTTAATGTATGAAATGCTTTTATTCCAAACACCTACACTATTGCTTTTAGTCGGGCAATCAACAGCAAAGCCTGACCTTGCAGGATCGGGACTCATTTTCATACAGAAACAAAAGGATAAATCAAAGATATGAAACACCTTGAATCTCAAAGTGTGAAACCAAAACCTAACCCGTGCCTTCCCCTTTCCCCTTTCCCCTTTCCCCTCTCCCTCTGTCTTTGTGTTCCAGACTTCAAACAAAAAAAACAGCAACAATACGCCACCTACAACACAGGTATCAAAAGTGAAGCTGTCTGGTCCCCAGACGCCAGTGAAGAAGGAGAAACGACGGAGCTCCAGCAGGGTAAATCTCAGCAACAACCGAGAGCTGCAGAAGCTTCCAGCTTTTAAAGGTACCAACCTGTGTTAAAATCCATCTTCTACACAGGACTTGCACTGGAATCACTGGCGTTCAGGACGGGTCGCACAGCCCCAGTCTGGATTCGCAGTCAGTGTAGGGTCACTGCTTTACACAGGACTTGCACTGGAATCACTGGCGTTCAGGACGGGTCGCACAGCCCCAGTCTGGATTCGCAGTCAGTGTAGGGTCACTGCTTTACACAGGACTTGCACTGGAATCACTGGCGTTCAGGACGGGTCGCACAGCCCCAGTCTGGATTCGCAGTCAGTGTAGGGTCACTGCTTTACACAGGACTTGCACTGGAATCACTGGCGTTCAGGACGGGTCTCACAGCCCCAGTCTGGATTCACAGTCCGTGTAGGGTCACTGCTTTACACAGGACTTGCACTGGAATCACTGGCGTTCAGGACGGGTCGCACAGCCCCAGTCTGGATTCGCAGTCAGTGTAGGGTCACTGCTTTACACAGGACTTGCACTGGAATCACTGGCGTTCAGGACGGGTCGCACAGCCCCAGTCTGGATTCGCAGTCAGTGTAGGGTCACTGCTTTACACAGGACTTGCACTGGAATCACTGGCGTTCAGGACGGGTCTCACAGCCCCAGTCTGGATTCGCAGTCCGTGTAGGGTCACTGCTTTAGCTTTACTTTAGAAGTATTTTGGAGTACCTTGATGTATATGACTAACAAAGCCCAAAGGATAACTTTACCACTTACAATTACAATCTATAAAGGCTTAATAGTGACAGTAAACAAAAGTAAAGTCATTGCTAACATGCACTTAATAAAATAAATTAATTCATTAATAAATACGTACATTAAAGTAACCCTTTCACTATTTAACCTCTGGTCACATAAATGACACAGACCACATGCTTTGTCATAGTGTCTTTATAGTTGGTACAGAGCTGTATTCTACGATTCTTTCAATAAAGTTCCATTACAGATGGTGTCTGCTCAGAATTTTACTAGCACATTGTTTTAACAATTGACTGAGCAATGATAGATCTTTTTCACATATCCGTTTTACTTCATACTTCCAAAGCATTCGATCTGAAATGATTTTCTCCCTGGTGATGCTTTGTTTCTGGTCTAGTCGTATTTACCTCCAGATGAAGGAGCGGTGGAGGAGATGCTGAACAGTGTTCACATTGTATAGCCCTGTGCATCCTGACAACCAGCCTTTTAATGTTCAGTATGTGGCGTGACACATCATTGATAGGAAACTGCTGCTTAGCAACGATTACGTCTTATCTGCCAGAATTATCTGTATAACCTTATTTGTAACACAAAAAACAAAAAAGAAACTCTAGACTGGCAGAACTGTGCAGGCACTTGTGAAGACAATTGATCTCTTACTTTATATCTAAACTAGAGCATCTTGAAGGGAATTGAAACATAGATTTTAACGTTTGCTCGTTTTCATAACAGCTGTGGGAAGTCTGAATCTCGGCATGTCTTGGGTATAGCTATGGATGGCGTTTTTTTTCTTTTCTTGTGGGTTTCTTTTGTGGCACAGGTTGAATTGTATGCATTCTTTGCAATGTTTGTGTTTTCTCAAATTAGGAATGGACTGGCTGGCATGGTTTGCGTGTGCCATGTTTATTCTGTTAGCTTGTTTTTCCAGCAGATAAATTGCAAGAAGTGGAGTGGTCTGTTATTAAACAATCAGGCTACTAAGTGCCTTATGGATCAGGCAGCAGTCAGCAGCTACCAGCTGTACATTTCAGGGTGATATTGCAGTCGGGGGGGGGGGGGGGGGGGGGTCGTGGTTTAATGGTGCTTGTGGGAGGGAGCCAGAACAAATGGAGGAAGAAATGCATGAGTTTCTAAGAACTCAACTAGTTAGTTATATTTGTACTGTTGTGCTTTTCCTACAGTGTATGTGTAATACCCCTCTGTGCCAAAAACACGATCAAGGCTTTTTATTTTATTTATTTATTTATTTATTTATTTTTAAATATATACACAGTTACAAGCCAAATCAGATTCGTGTAAGTCCTTGGGCATAAGGGTATTTATAGACAAATCCCTGAAGTACTTTCAAATCCTCACTTGCTTACTGTTTGAACAGGGTTTGAGAACACTTTCAAACAAAACAGTGAGTGTAACATCATACTGTTTTCGATCCAATATAGAAACCTAATGTGGGCCTGCAGTAAATGCTTTTCCCATCAAATCAAATCAGTACTGCTTTTGTTTTGTCCTTGTACACCCCAGTGTAAGGCAGGCACATGATGAATAGAGTAGTGTGTATTTAAACACGGCTGCAATGCGCGTTCAATCCATAGACCGCTATTATTTTTTATATACGTAAAAGCAAACACGAGAAGCTGGTTTCCTTTCATTCTTTTGGGTGAAAGTTTCTGTATTCCTCAGATAACGTAAAGAACATTGGACTTCCCTCGCTGTGCGTCTTCTGTCTTGGCCAGCCCTCCTGCTGTGGCTTTTACAGCATGTTAGAACATGAAGACTTCATGCTATCACACAAATCAAAGCGTTGACATGTTTACTGGCTTCAGTGTGGGGCTGACTGTATAACCAGGCTGATGAGAGGGAGAGAGATTAGTGTTGCTCACATGAAACTCCATGTGTGTCTGTTTGGACTACGGGGATTAGGAATTCATACACTGCTATTTATTAACCCCCCCTCCCCCCCCCCCCCAAAAAAAAAAACAACAAACAAAACAAACACATGTTTAAATAAAACTATTAAAAAAAGCTTGATTGTGCTGAGAAAGAGACATTGCAACTAAATTGTATTTTTTAATATTAAGCAGTATTAAAATCGAATTCTGTGGTATGCCTTACCCATTTTAGGAATAAAAACCCCACTGTAATTCCTAACGATATCCTGCTGAGAAATGGAATAGCATTAGGGGCAGTGCATGGTCTTCCCTCCTCTGTTTGTGTTTGAGCACCATTCAGTGGAAGTCCTCCTCAGACACTGTGCCTGGTTGTTGGGCACAAACGTGCTGCCTTCCCGTCGCACATGAACTCCACTGCTGGGACTCAGTAGCAGCTCTTACATGCAGGATTCACGCAGTTAGAGCGCTGTGTAGTAATTCTGCTGTAATCATAAGGATCGATACGACGTTTAGCCGATTTGATGTTCTTCTTTTCACGCTATATAAAGGTGGTTAAAGAAAGGGGCTTGTTTGTTACCAGGAGGTTCCAGGTTCAATCCCAGCCACTGACTCGCTGTGTGTGACTCTGAGCAAGTCACTGAACCTCCTTGTGCTCCGTCCTTCGGATGAGACATAAAACCAAAGTCCTAATGTAAGTGACTCTGCAGCAGTTGTGATGACTAAAAGCATCTGCTAAATGACTAAATAATAATACATTTGACAGGAGAGGCTTGCAAAGTATATGTAAAAAGATGGTTGAAAAAACTGTGACTGGCCACACTGTAGCTGACAAACTTACAGCTTATAAAGCAAGAGTCTGCAAAAAAAAAAAAAAAAAAAGGTTTTAGTTGTACAAGTATAACTAGTGGATCACATATTATTATCAAACAGAGCTGCATGCTGTAATGCATTACATAAAAATCAATCAAAATGCTGGTGGAAGATTCATCCCTTTGCAGTAGCATCTGAATGATGTAAGTTTAGTGCTCCAAATGAACACACGACTGTATGTTGACAAGGTTCAGAAATGAATACTCAGTGTTTTTAAAGCTTCCCAGTAGAATATACATACATGAATGTTATTATATGTGACTAAGCCTACGTGCTCTTAATAGTTTTTTACTCTTGTTGTAGCTGTACTTTTCAGTCTGTCACTCTTGAGGGAGTGCTTATGAATATCAAACAGTGGGCAGCGTGGGTGGGAATGAAAGCACCTGTTTTAAGAGAGGTTTTTTTATAACACTTGTTCCAAGCTTGCTTTGTTAATTTGAATCATTAGGAAACACAAACGGTGCACGGTACTCCACTCTCGGTAGCTTTCATTTTTAATTGTGCATTTTATTAGAGCAACACCTGTGCTGTGTTTGCAAGCTGCATATTAAAGTACATATACTGGAGCTGCACAAGCCATTTACCCCCCTTACATGTTGTATGATGTGTGCAGTCATTCGGATGCCTCCAACCTCTGTGTTTGTCACTTGTTTAATTTTTTTTTGTTAACCCATTAGCCCCAATCACACTTTAAAAAAAGTTAAGTCAGCACTTTACAATAAACACTGTTTAGTTTAGAAATTCTGAAAGCATTTGAAAGGGATGGCATACAGTATCCACAAACTCTGTGAGAAATTATCTAGCCAGGGTAAGCTTGGAACAGAACAAGCCACGGAATGCAATGATGCAGTGAAATAAAAAAGCCAAAGGAGGCGCTGTTGAAGCTCATATAACCTGGTTAAATAGTCGTAGCTGCTGGGTCTGCTTTACTGCTCTGTACTGTCTGTAACTATGTTAATGCTGCTTGTGTTTGCCACCGGCCGGGATGTTAACATTGCTACAGCACATCAAATACAGTGAAAGGAGGGCTGCAAAAAAATGGTTTATAAGATTTAGTGAGGCTGTATTTAAATCCGCCAGTATAGTTAAAATAGATTAATGTCACTGAGTCATGTAATGCTGAATGAATCAAGCAAGGCCTTGCGCAGTACACCACTTTTTAATCTATATTTAGTTAGCTAGCTAGCTAGTTAGTGATTTTTAATTTTTATTTTTTTTTTAACTGGGCACAGTTCATGAGCTATAGGGGATTGTGTTTTATGTAATCAAGGTTTCTTTCTCCACACATACACATACATGTCATCTATATATAAGCGTGTTGGTGTGGCTCTGTGATGGGTCTTCTGTTTTTTTTTACAGTAAAGGATTAATTTTGATTTTTTTTTTTTTTTTTTTCTGGAGCCCCTTTTGGGACCCTGTCTCCTATTGTTTCAGATTAAGTGATGCCAGATGGTATATGCCAAGTTCCTCGTGAGCCCTGTTAGATTCAGTAATGCATTTTACTGTGCTGTCCTGCGGCAGTATGCACCAACTAGATGAATGATTAATTAACCACTGTGCAGAATTCATTGCATGCACAGTATGAAAAAACTTAACTTTAAAAAAAATAATAATAAAGCTTGCCATTTTGAACTTGAGGAGTAGTTATTGTGCTGCTCCAAACCAGCTAATTGGCAATTGATGCAGCCGCTCCACTTGTTTGTATTCTCATGGCTTGTATTTGACAGGGTGTATGAAATCACTCCAGTGTTGTGATGAGTAGATGTGGAGCTCGCCCAGTCTTATGGTTTTGATCCAATTATCTCTATTAATGGGATTTGAAGTGGCAACATTGTGAAGCAGTTTTGCAGTGCAGGTGGTGTGTGGGTTGATGGGGAGTGAAGGAGGATGCTGATACTGTATTATCATGGCTGAAATTGTGTTTCAGATCATCACAGGGGACTCTGCTTCAGTTTCATGAACGGTTATCTTCACATTGATGCTATTAGAGTTTTTGATTCTTGGTTTGGAAGTTATTCCAATGGGAGTCTCGTCAGGCAAGCTTGCTTTGCATCTTCTGGATTGAGAAGTGAAACATGTAAAAGCAGTTTCTGTGAATATATACTGCCCTCTGTTGTTGAACTGCAGTAAACATTTTGTTCTAGTATTTCAACACTGTCCCCTTATTCTCCAGGTGTTGCTTTCTGGTCTGGGCTCACAAGCTCCCTGTTTTTAAGTCAAGTGGTGCTGACTGCATGAAGGCTGATTGGCTGGACTGAAAGACATTTCAATTACAGACCAAGGGAAGGTGTCGCTTAGCAGCATAGGCACCGTCTCACTATAGGTTTATAAATAGCACTTTAAATAAGGGCCCATGAAGTATGGTGCCGGTAAAGTAACAGTGCAACGTTTTATCAATCCAGCCCACTGTGTCTTTATTTATCATTAGGTGCTTGAACTACAATGAACCTGCATGTAAGAGCTGCTATTTGAGTCTTTTCTCATGCACTTACATGTTCATTATACATCAAGTATTTAGATGACTGTTCCCTCGAGCCGTTGCAATCTGCTTGCAGCATGCTGATAGTTTTAATGCTATGGCGTGCTTGTGGTGTCTGGAAGATGTATTTGTGGCTGCCCGTGTCATCTGACAGTGATACAGCCCTAAGGCATCACTTGAGCTATTGAAAGATTGTGTTGCATGAAAGGAGTCGTCTTTCCTTTACCTTCTGGGTCGGGTTATTCCCCTGATAGCGAGGAGTGCAAGCATTCTTATTGGTCATTGACTTGCTTTTATGCCACAATATTGCTATAACAATATCTTCTTTAGGTAAGCCCAAACTGATTCTAAAACCCCAAATTTTGTTTTCATGAAAACAAATGAAATGCCACGGGTAACCTGTACAAGGGTGTGACAGTCTGTACCTTTTAGGTTTGTGGTGTGTCTTTTATTGTAGTCTTACACTGTTCTGTTTGTGTTAACATGTTGAACTAGTACCTCCTATTGTATTCCAAGGAAGTACAGTAACAATAAAAGCATGATAAATAGCCGCACTTCAGAACCCTAATTATGAAGTGCAGTGCCTCTTATCTGAATAAACCTGACCTCCTATAATCAGTGCCCCTGTGCTGCCAGCCGCTCTTGGTCTTTTCATCTTGTGCCCAGGATCCTCGGAGCGGCTGGAGTGAAACACTGTGCTGCTTGTTGTTGTTGTTGTTGTTTCAGTCTAAAAACCCAAATTAGGGCTGTTTTTATTTCTGGCAAGTCAACCAGATACCAGGTCAAAGTTTTAAAACACATGATGGTTTTGCTGCAAGACTATAATTTTAGCACAATATCTCTACACAGAAATCAAGGATAATAACATAAACCAGCAGCGATATAAAAAATAAAAAGGCTGTGCGCCTGATAAGCCACCTCACGGGTCAAGGAAAAATAATGAAAGAGCTTTTTATATTTTTATTTAAAAGTTCATCTTTTTTTTTTTTTTTTTTTATTATTTTATAAAATAGTGGTTCCTATTCACAAGCTGTAACTCCTCAGTTATTTAAAGAATTCTCTTTTTTTAACAATAGTCTATAAAGGTTTAATGAATGTCTTCCTTAAATGTATTCATAAGGAAGACATTCATTAAACCTTGGAGTATTGGAATGTGCATGTTTAGTTAAACAAAGGTTTGTGTAAAAGTATCTTTCTCATAAGATTGTGGGGCAGTATGATCAGAGCATAAGAGTGACATCATCCCTTGGATTGTGTTGCTGTCCCGCGCTGGATCTCACTGTCAGTGTCCGCCCGCTGTGCATGCAGTAGGTCACAGTTAGGTACAGTATACGCCACTGGCTGTATCTGCAGAGCTGTTTATCCAGTTGTGATTGAACTTATTAAATATAGGATATTAAATGCTGGTCATTTTGATCTTCTTTTTTATAATAACGATGGCTCTAATTTTGCATTTTGTCTGCTTTTGTCTGGGGAGTTTGTTACTAACATACTGTAACACAGCAGGGAGGGGGTTAATCCTCCCTGCATGAAAACATGTGAGAATGCACATTTGTTTGATTGTTTGTTTAATTGGTTAAGTGTTTTATTGTTAATGATCCCCTGCACCTGGTAGTGATTGTAAATTAGGACCAGGTGCAGGGTATATAAGAGGTGCAGTCAGTCTGCTCAGGGCTGCTGTCTAGAAGGAGGCAGGAAGGTGTGCTCTGCTTCCAAGCAGTTGTCAAGGGTGGAAATACTGTGAGTTTTGTGTTGTGGGGAAACGGCTTAGCCGTCCCAATTTATAGTAAAGGTGTTCCTGAGTTTTAGTTAGCGCTCCAAAGGAGCTAGGTGTTTGTTTTTGTTTTGTATTTTGTTTATTGTTTGTATTATTAAAAGTGCGCGGAAGCGCTGAACCCCCAATTTCTGTGTCTGGGTCGGTATTTTAAAAGGGGCAACGAACCTAAGTGGGGGCAAGTTCGTCACAATACCTCTGAGGCAGTGAGTCTTCCTTGATGCGCGCAGGATTAACACAGCCTGTGACACTTAGCAAACTTACTACAGGTGCTTCATTAGGCTTTGTGTGGTTCTAGTGCTACAGTAAAACACACAGTCCTGCTGCTTGCAGTATTGGAATGTGCATGTTTAGTCCATCAGAAAGCCATTTCTGTTTGCAACCTTTTTGCAGCAGGTGTTCCTCTAAGGCTATTTTGTGATCAAACATAAGTGCTCCTAGTAAAATTATAATTAAAAATGAATGTTCGTTAAACTACTCCTACTGTCGCTTTGTGCCACTTGTAATCGTCAGCTTGTTCAGTTTCTGTCTGTGGTTACTGACATAACTTAATAAAGCCCTGGTGTGGCTTCCTGTCTGTGTATGAACCTTGTTTTAAAGTTGCACAGCCCCGGGATGTATCTGTCACTTCTTGTAAACTATTAGTGTCAAGCGGTTGAGGCTGAACCAAATAAAACGCGGAGCGTTTTCTGCATTTACATAATCTCTACTTTTTATCAGTGACAGCAACACAATGCAAACTGACTGTCTGACTCTGACTCTGACTGCAGCAAAAATTATTCTGATTCGTCCTGATCGTTGGATTTCTCAGTTTGCACTCTACTGTGTGCCTTACAAATGCAAGGATGGTAACCCTGCCACCCTAATACCTTGTCTGCTGTATTCAGTGGTTATTAAAGGGCAGTAGTATTTGGTTTGAATCATTAGATCACTGTTTAGGTCAGTGCCCCAGTATGAGCTTAAGGGGAACAATTCTGTATACTGGTGCACTACTACCAGTGCGTTTCTCCTGCGCTTCCAAAAAGGTCAGAAGTTTAGCTTCCAGCTGTGCTTGCCGGGCTGGGATCCAAACTAGGTGTGGTGTGGTTTCCAGGCCTTTGTTGCAGACGGCACAGGGGTCGTCTTCTGCAGTGATGTGGTCAGGGACTTTTCAAAAACCTATAAAAACAAGAACTCAAAGGGCTGCTCGTACTCTCCTTCCAGAACCATTCAGTCCCTGGTTCTATAGTAATGTATAAGCTACCCTTGCAAAATCAGCCTTCAGATTTATTTCATACACACTGTCTGCTTTCTTGTTGAAATCTGGACTTGGTTTTTCCTGTTGGTCTTTGCTACTCACCCAGTAATATGTGGATATAGATATATGTTTAATATGGATTTGAAAATGGGTGGCATAGTATTACAGGAGAAATGTACAAAAATATTTATCCTGGGTGGCATGCTGCAGCGTTTGTCCAAAAGAACGTCTTAAATGACTATCTATTAAAATGCTGTACTTGTTTAAATATCTTAGGAATCCAAATGGGTATTGGAAGCGATGGTGCATCAGTGTGAAACACTGCTCAAGCAACCTTGTCAAAAGTGATTGTTTTCACTGATCTGCATCCTATTCCTCCATCCTGTGCTTATTCAGACCAGCAAATGTATTGAGCTGCAGAGTTACTTTGTTTTTTGTCTCGGAATTATTGCTCCTTCAAACATGTAAATAGCAGACCTTCCATTTACATGGATATTTACATAGTTTACACACTTACATACATCGGCCAAATGTGGTACTGCTTGTAAGGGTCTTGTTTGGTTACTTTCAGCATGCAGTAGAATGACAAAACTTAAAGTTGCTGCTTTAAAACAGTAAGAGATTGTTGTAGTGTGAAAGTCCCTATCGAGGGCTACAGAAAGTGAAACTGTAGACCAACCGGGACAAATCAGCTGTGCATGACTGTGTTAACAGTGCAACCTTGGCTTATTTTCATCAAGCACAAACCCTAATGAATATTAAGTGGTCTCTGCCTTTAAAAAGGGGTGATGGAAGGGTTAGTGTACTGAATGTTCTGTTCATAGAACTGACATTTTATTTACTTTTTAAATACTTCATTATTCCTAAAATGTACTTTTCTGTTTCACTACCAGACATCTTAAAAATACAATTTAATAAATATCAAAGTGTTCCTGCACTTGTTGCATCCATCCAATACTGTTCAGCCTGTGCCGTGTAATAATATCCTGTGTATTTAAACTGAAAGAAAAGCACAACTGAAACTGCTGTTCAGCCTCCTCTTGCTGTGGAGTAAATGCCAGAAACTTGAGCAAAGCAGGAATTGCGGTGGTTGTTGTCGTCCAGGTTTAATAGGATGAGCTCTGCATAGTATTTTGTGCACTCAGTAAAAGGGTTTGAATCATTGGATCTCTGTTCCTCGGGGCTGGGAGGAAGCCAATACTTGAAGTCACAGATGAATGGAGGCAGAGCGTTAATCTGATTAAATGTACTGCCTATCCACTCTGATGGCCAATCACCAGGAGTTTTCTTTTTGCAGTTTGTTGGTGTCATTTTATGTAGTTTGTGCCTGGCCAATCGGCTTACCCCTGGCTGGTGACATCACTAACTAGCTAGTTCCCTCCAGCAGGCAGGCAGCTTCATTTTCTGGTCTGGTTTTGTGCTAAAATGGAGGCTGCTTCCTTGCCTTGAGGAGTGGATTGCCTTTCTGGGAGAGCACAGATGTTGACATGTAATAAAGCTGGCAGCAGAATGATCATGGATGCAGTTAATACCAATGGGCCTTTCCTTCCAGTGGCCCTTATGCACTTCAGAGGTGAGTGCTATTTTCCCCCCGTATTGTCTGTAAGAATAGAATGTTGCCATATATGTTCTGCTTATACAGGGGCTATTGTGGTTCTGGATGAGCCGAACGGGAAGCTGTTTCCTCTGTGTGTGTTTTTGTGCTTTGTTTTCTTGTGTTCAGGATATATGGGTATGAAGTGGGAAGCTTGTGTTCTTGTATTGCTGGTTAATGAATGCCAGGATTTACCGAAGCATTGCACGCACAGCGAAAAGCTTGTTTAACTGCTTTCTGCCTTTCGTTTCCCCCATCCCCCCACCAAGCACCGGTGATGTCAAAGGAAGTGAAGTCACTGCCCTGGAGTGGTAGAGTGTGGGGGCTGGGCAGTGCCTTCTCAGCTGAGCACTGTGGTTAGTGTTACAGACAAGGACAAGTTCATCTGGGCACAGGGTGTGTTACGAAGCAATGGCATCTGTGCAGCTCAAAAGCAAGGAGATGTTGAAACAGAACTATGTGTTGCACAACAATACGATCATATTTTATGCACTTATAGGGTGGGATTGTGTGTGTGTGTGTGTGTAGTGGATTGAGGTCTCTATTTAAACTGGCAGTTTTTTTTAGGACATTTTTCATTCTATGTGTGTGTGTGTGTGTTTGTTTGTGTGTTTGTTTGTTTGTTTTTTAATGTATGGGAACAAAGTTTCCTGAAAAGATATCTTGCTGGACTAGTTTTCTTTGATTTCTATTGGCTGTGGTGTATATACAGTAAATACACTGCCTGCTTTTGAGTGAAGCACTTGCACGGCTATGATAGGTAACCCATCATGTCCACGCACACCTTTCACACTGTGGTAAGAGTGAAGCAGCGGAGTGTAAGCAGGGCTGTTTATCAAGCATGTGTAGAATGTGGGATTGTTTTTTATGGAAGCATTGTAACTTTGGAGTCTTAAATCGAAAGGAAAAAATAGCAACTTTCACTGGTAACCTTGCATTTAAAAAAAAAAAAAAAGAAATAAGAAACTCAGAGAAATACTGTCCTGAAATGACATTTACAAGGTTATGGGGAATGTTCCTAAATTCTCTGCAAGTTAACTGTGCTGTTAATGTTGGTATGATTTCACTGATGATTAAGGCTACTGCTTAAATGCTGTATACATTGGTATGTTGATTTAGTTGTACAGTATAAGTTAATATGGTGTGTGCGTGCGTGCGTGCGTGCACACACACATATACTCCACAGTACATAGATACCATTAGTCTTGAACCGTAAATGGTGGGTTTGCAGTCCTGTTTGCTTGTGCTTCATCCAGATGTTTTGTATGTTGATTTAGTTGTACAGTATAATACGGTGTGTGTGTGTGTGTGTGCACATATACTCCACACTACATAGATCCCATTAGTCTTGAACAATAAATGGCGGGTTTGCAGTCCTGTTTGCTTGTGTTGCTTCCAGATGTTTTGTATGTTGCGTACTGGATTGTAGACTGCAGGCCGGTGGCCTCCCTAAAGAGATATGAGATCCGCTTTCAAAGCCCAGTTCATGGTTCATATTGAAATGCAGCACAAGGTCCTCATGCTTTCAAACATGCCATTCCAGAGCCTGTGTGTTGAAACCCCCCTCACAGCGCACTTGCTGAAACAGTGTGGAATGATTTGAGGCACTGTCACTTTGGAGAACATTGTAGAGACACTGCTGATTTTAATATAGAGTACCACCCAAACTCTGTAAGTTCAACGGGAGGATATCCTTTGGAAAGCCGGGGGGGGGGGGGGGGGGGTTCTAAACTTGTGTCCTTGACCTGGCATATTTCCTGTAGAAAAAGTTTTAGCTTCACTTCCCATTTCCTATAAAAACATGTGCTGACCCTTCACCAGGCAGGCAGTGTTGTGCTGCAGCCTTGGGAACCTTGCATTAAACACACACACGTTATATATATATATATAATATATATATATATATATAATTATAACTACAACAGCTTACCCATACTGTAGGTTTAACAAAGTAATCATCTGAAAGTAAAAACTGTCATTTAACACTGAAATATGTTGGTGTACTACAGGTAGTTGCATAGAAATACATTGCAGTGAAACCTGCATGAAGAGCAAGGGGCTGACATCGCAGATGCTTTTATTTCTATTTCGGGCAGTGCTTCTTCATCAGTAAAACCCCACTCATTACAGAGGACCAGTGCATTTGCACATGTGTGCTGTACACAACGTGGTTTTTGGTTTGTCTGCACAACTGCTTATCCAAGTTTCATGAAACTATAATAACATTGTTCCGGAATTGCCATGAAAGTTTGCATGTTTTGTCATTTTCTGCAAATGGTGTGTCGTTGTATTTTAAATTAGCTCATTTTGGGTTCGGTCAGGCAATGCAAATGCCTGTATTTGTTTAATTACTAGGATTAGTATTGGAGGAGCTTCAGAACAATATGTGGAGAAACTGTGGATCCCCGGAATCGATACCTCAGATGCTCCTGCTGCAGTAAGGGAGCTGATTGTACAAGTCTGACCTCATCCATTCTCATGTGGATAAAGCCCGGGGCATCCCAGATGATTTTTAACTCCTGAAATCGGATGCTCTTTGTGTGTTGAACGTACAGTACTGCAGAATATTCAGTTCTTGGTGAGCTAATTCACTTCATAAAGAATTAAAAGCTGGGATGATATAGCAAAAGGCCTGCATCATGAATGTTTTAAAGGTAATCGGAATTAATTCATTTGTTTGTGTACAGCATAAAATGCTTACCTGTCACAACTTGTACAATCCGTTTTAGTCAGTCTGACATTGTTTGTCATCTACTGTAAGTAAACCATGAGGTGTTGTGTGTTGTTGTGTGTTTATTTTTTTTTTAAACAGTACATTTAAAATTGAGTACGGTTTTCAACATTTCAAAAATTCAATAAGCCTTTTTAGTCAGTTTTTCATTTAAACCATTTTTTTTAGTTGTAATGACACCTTGGCCTGCTGTGGCACACTGACCCCAATAGCTTCAACTGAAAATATAAACTGTACTGCTGTACGGCCAATAACTAAGCCTTTAATCCTTTCCCATTCTTCTGTCAATATATAACAAATACACAGATTATGAAACCTTACAGGCTTGGTAGGAGGCTGTGTGGTCCAGTGGTTAAAGAAACGTGCTTGTAACCAGAAGGTCCCCGGTTCAAATCCCACCTCAGCCACTGACTCATTGTGTGACCCTGAGCAAGTCACTTAACCTCCTTGTGCTTCGTCTTTCGGGTGAGATGTAATTGTAAGTGACTCTGCAGCTGATGCATAGTTCACACACCCTAGTCTCTGTAAGTCGCCTTGGGTAAAGACGTCTGCTAAATAAACAAATAATATTTATACAATTGGTGGTCCAGTGACTGCAAACAGTTTCTGGGATTCATTTTTGAAAACGCAAGACTTGGGTTTCCATTTCTAAATTGATCTGAACATCAGACCTGCTCTTTCTTTTGACTTGACATTGACACAGGTTATGTAGTTGCTTTTTATTCTGCTGATTTTATAGGAAGTCCATGCCTAGTGTGATGTGTCTTTTGTCACAATCTGGCAAGCATTGCTGAACCTGGTTCTGTAGAGATTTAGGGAATGCTTATTGTCTACTCTAGAGCCTTTGTCATGAATTCAGTGCTTTTCACAGACCCACATAAACCTGTTCTCGTAATCATAATGCTATGATATTATTAAATCATCAAGCAGTAAAGTCCTCCAGAGAGATCTTGATTTCCAAGAGTGTCACTTTGCACAACACAATGTCAGACTATTTACAGTAAAACTATATGCATTACTATTGCGAAAATAAGTCTCTGCTTTGTCATTGCACTTTTACACTGCAGAAAGAATCGTGTGGATGTGATTTAATTAGTCAAACACATTCCATGCAGAAGGTTTGGCACACTTCCATGAAAAGAGCAAAGAATGTGCCTGGTATGTGAAACCTGTTCTGATATTGGAAACTTCGCACTGCCGCTTACCTCTTGCAGAAAGGGGGAGTAGCACAGCCATCTTCAGGACCTGTTGTCGTTCAGCACCTTCTCAGCAGATACAGAGGTCTGAGACATGGCTGTTTCCTAGCAACATTGAAGAAAGCTGTAGCTGAGTTTAGCTTTCCATGCCAAATAGCCTGCTTTGAGATACTCTCAGTGCTAATTTTCAGTCTGTTTCTGGCTCTATCAGTGAATAATGTGTCAATTCAATTTGTAATGGTTAACTTGTAAGAGGCAAATTGTGTTCCACAGAATTCATTTCATCAGATTTGTCTATTTAGATCAACATTTGACGGGACACATTGTGTGTTTCTTGTTGATAGTGTGTGCAAAAAAACTATGCAAATCTAAAACTGTTTTCTTGGTGTTTTTTTTTTTATTTAGAAAGTAATAGCGTGTCGCTCTATGTGGAAATAAAGGTGAAGCATGAAACCTATAATGGAGGTTTCCATGATTCACAGCAAGCACTTGCACAGTCATTTCTCACAGCTATGTGTTCAGGCTGACGTGCATTAATGTTCTTACATGGTGCTGAGAGAAAATAATATAGCATGGGTGTAATTTCTCAATAGATTTAGTTATGTGGCAATTTTGAGTTCTTTCTTTCTTTCTTTCTTTCTTTCTTTCTTTCTTATTTAATTCTATATCATTTTTGTAATTCTTAATGTTGTAGATGCCCCTCCTGCTGAACAAGAGAAGCTGTTTGTTCAGAAATTACGGCAGTGCTGCGTCCTGTTTGATTTTGTCTCGGACCCTCTAAGTGATTTAAAGTGGAAGGAGGTGAAAAGGGCAGCTTTGAGTGAGATGGTGGAATACATCACGCACAATCGCAATGTCATCACGGAGCCCATCTACCCGGAGGTCGTTCATGTGGTAAGTGTGTGCAAACTGAACACAACGCACTGCACAGCGTCATTCACTTGCTTGGCACACTTAACTATACAAAATTTTAAATGTAGCAATCCCTTTCAGATCATAACCTGTATGCTTTCATTTCTTAGATCAATGGAAACCGAGGAAGTATATTAACCACTGTGAAATAAACATATGCTGTCCACCATTCGATTGTTGTGTTTTTATGGGGTTTTTTTTTCTTGTTAGAATATGAATTGACTTTGAAGTACCACTCTTGGCATCAAAGCCTCATGTTTCGAACAAATGCCAATTCATGTATATGCTTATTGGCTTCTACTCTGGCAGAAGCATGTCTTTATTAGTGAAAACTGTCATGCAAGCTATCCTACCCTCACAGAACAAAGTCAATGTTGGCTACAAAGAACAAGAAGTGATATATTGATTTTATTAAGTCTGTTTGCCACAATTCCCATTCTGGGACGTATTCAGGCTTTGTTATCCAAATCGTTTGAGCATGTAGGTAAGGATTTTACACACTGTTTATTTGCCCAGTTTCATTGGATTGTTTTTGAGAAGTACCTGAATTACTGTTGCAGCTGTTTTTAGCAATTTAAAATAAACGCTGCAGCGTTAATTCAAGGGAGTACGGTAGGTAGATAATGGTATTATGGGGGAATAGGTTCATGCTGCTAAGGGCCAGTGATAATCTTTGGGTCTACAGTGTGACTCTGGTCTTGGCTGCCCTAATAATGATTTCTATTATTCTCAGCTCAACCCCTGGCAGACAGGAGTTCACATGACACTTTGTATCTGATTTGGATTGCTCAGTTCAGTGAGTCTTAATGAAATGGATTGTAAAGAGAGAATGTTAGATTTTAGAAGGCAGTAACACCTGAAGGAGGCTGGCTGCCCTGTATTACACTTTCATTTTCTATTATAGTTACTTTTATAAATGTTGGACTTTACCCATTTTCTACAAAGAAACAGTGAATTATTAAAGTGAAATCCAAGTTCCCCTGTGGTTAATGACGAGGCTACAGAAATTAATCGTGTTCCTCGCTACATTTTACATCATCAGGAACAGTATTTGTCATCAAAAGGACCTTTTTATTAAAGCTGTTTTGTGTAAAACACTGAAGCTCTTTTAAAAAAAAAAAATTACCAGTCACTGACTTTCAGATGCCCAGTTAGTAAAACACAATTTTGGGATTTATATTGTGAATATAGTGCAGCTTTAATATACAAAAATGTCTGGCCCCAAGAGTTTCTCCCACAAACGTGCTTAACAAAGTAATGGTAGTTTGTAAATGTGTGGTCCTCTCATGTGTGTGTTTTTTTTTCTGTTTGTCTCAGTTTGCAGTGAACATGTTCAGAACGTTACCCCCCTCATCGAACCCCACAGGGGCAGAGTTCGATCCTGAAGAGGATGAGCCCACGCTTGAAGCAGCGTGGCCACATCTACAGGTACTGCAGCTGCCAGCTGGCTGCTTTGGATTAATAGATCAGTGGAGAAACGTATCATAAGAAGTTCACTGTGACTCTTCCTAGATTTCTGTTTTATGGAAGACCCAATAATAACATTTTTTTAAAAACCGAAACTGGTTGTGTTGTGGTGTTTTTACATTCTGTGAATAATTTTTTGTTTTTTGTTTTTTGTAGCTCGTCTATGAATTTTTTCTTAGGTTTTTAGAGTCTCCAGATTTCCAACCAAATATCGCCAAAAAATATATCGACCAGAAATTTGTAATGCAGGTAAGGTTTCAAAAACTGCCACTGTCCGTTTGAATCTATTGTGAATGAGTTTTGCTTTCATATCAATGTATTCAGATAATTGTGCGTTTTCTTCCTGTGTAGCTTCTAGACCTGTTTGACAGTGAAGACCCGCGTGAGAGAGACTTCCTGAAAACCACACTTCACAGGATCTATGGGAAGTTTCTGGGGCTGCGGGCATACATCAGAAAACAGATCAATAATATATTTTATAGGTGAGTGCACAGCTGAGCATGACAATGAAGAGGCTGAATACCAGCAAGGAATGTGTCCTCAGTGTGGCTCATTCCCTTTCTAGCATAGCCCCAGAGTATATGATGGAGATTTGCACATATGTTCGCAGTTATTCTGCCAGTTTCATTGAATAGAGATTCAGGGTTTCATACCTAATGCTTCCTGAACTTGCATCACAAAACCCTGCTTTAGTAATTCGTAAGAATCGGAGGATTTGTTCAAATTAGTTATCTTTCTTTTCAGTGATGCTCAGGCTCATAAAAATTAATGACACCATTTTTGGCATTCAAAAAAGCTAAAAGGGTAACTGCTACTAATTCACTTGTCCTTTTATAAAAAAAATTAAAAAGCACAATACATAATATAGCAATAATGTATGAGTTGCAGAATGTATGCTGTATTGCAATGCATGTGACCGTTTAAATTTCCACTCTAGTCTACTGCTGTATCCCGATAGAAACTGAAAAGTTACATTTTATGAGCTCAAATCCATTCTGTTTTACAAATATGTTTGTTTTCTAGGTTTATTTATGAAACAGAACATCACAATGGTATAGCAGAATTACTGGAAATTTTGGGAAGGTAGGATGGTTACTATTGCATATAAAATGCTTTATTGTACAAATAGAGGCGTGTGGCTTAAATTATCTATTACAAAATGCTTACCTGGGTAACAACTTGACCAATGTGAGTAAGTTTAAGATCTGTAATTGAATTGGTCACTAGGGACAAAAAGCATGCATAAAGCATACGGTATGATGTGAAGTATTTTAAAGAGAGCAGTCTGTTTACCAAAATGATTACCAGCTGTCAGCACAGAGTGCAAGTATCCTTCTGTGTTCTTTTTGTCAGGTTCAATTTACCTGCAATACACAAACACATTTTATACTGTCATTGTCTAAGTGGCATGAAGATTTGATATTAAAAACACTGCCATCTTTAGTGGTATTTTAATATGGAAATAAAAAATAAAAGACAATTGTTGCATTTGAGAACTTTGTAGTCGACTCTAAATCCGTTTATTGTTTCCAGTCGACTCTAAACCCATTGATTGTGTTTTGTTTTCTCTGTCTGCTTGAGTCACTTGTATTTTGTTTATACCGCTGCCAGTTGTTCACATGCATTCGGTATTGGCAGCAGTGTTTCTTCCTGAATTCTAATTTTATCCTCTTTTATAACTTGTGGTTTTTAGACTTCTGCTACTCGCCCTCATGCCACCGTAGAAAGAAGTTGTCGAATCTAAAAGTCAACAACTGAAAGGGTTGTGTAACACTGGAGCTTGATCCTAGCAACCGAGAACAATGCATAATGTATCCAGTATACTCTTAAGTGTTAAAATACAGTTCTACAATAAAGAAGTGGAACGAGGACCAAGGTCATTTAATGAGCTACAGATACAGAACAATCAGCCCGGGAAAGTATAGGAAATAACATCTAATTTGGTGTTTGTTTTCCTTACAGTATAATCAATGGATTTGCCTTACCATTAAAAGAGGAACACAAGATTTTCCTGTTGAAAGTTTTGCTGCCTTTGCACAAAGTGAAGTCACTTAGTGTCTACCATCCACAGGTAATGCAAATGAATAAGCCGTGCCGGGACTTTTCACTACAAGACCCTTGGATTGCCATACGGTTGTAAAAGTTTAGAAACAGCATTTTGTTTCAACTGAAAGAATATTACCTTTTCATTTTTTGTGCTTAATGACTTTAGTTGCTATTAGTTATGCTATTAGTTGCTGAATTCTGTTCCTTCTCTTAGAGTAAAGATTAACATAGTGAGAGACTACATGGTAAAATAAAACCCCACAGCACGGAGCATTTTCTGGGATTCCTTTCTATTTGTATTCATCCTGTGCATATCACACAGGAAGCCATATCCTGGTGTGGTTCTCTCAGCATGGCCTGCTATCTGTGTTCCCATGAATTCTGCATTGCAGTTCAGTGCTGAAGACTGTCTTTAGGGTTATGCAACTGCATGGTTAAGGGAGCACTCTGATTGGCTAGCAACATTCTATCAGGACAATATTGAAATGCACATTCACCTCAATCAGGCAGAGTCTTAATGTTGAAATGATGCACATTCACCTCAATCAGGCAGAGTCTTAATGTTGAAATGATGCACATTCACCTCAGTCAGGCAGAGTCGTAATGTTTAAATGATGCACATTCACCTCAGTCAGGCAGAGTCGTAATGTTGAAATGATGCACATTCACCTCAATCAGGCAGAGTCGTAATGTTGAAATGATGCACATTCACCTCAATCAGGCAGAGTCTTAATGTTGAAATGATGCACATTCATCTCAGTCAGGCAGAGTCGTAATGTTGAAATGATGCACATTCACCTCAGTCAGGCAGAGTCTTAATGTTGAAATGATGCACATTCACCTCAATCAGGCAGAGTCTTAATGTTGAAATGATGCACATTCACCTCAATCAGTCTTAACCCTTAAATAATGCTCCACTGTTCTAACAGCTGTGGATCGAATGTGGCCTCACAAATGGCACTAAACTCACATTGGTACCTTTTTAAAAACAGCTTTAAATGTTTAGGGTGGAATTTTGTCAAATTCAAATGCTAGTAAAGCTTATATAGATGAGATTAGCATTCTGTCTAGCTGCTTGATTTTGCAGATGTATTATTGTTTAAATGACTAGGAGGTAGGCTGCGGTTACTGCTGTAATGTACAGTACTGTATGCAGTGCCTGGAATTTTTCAGTGAGTATTGCTTGTGTTTTTTCTTTTAGCTGGCATACTGTGTGGTTCAGTTTCTAGAGAAGGACAGCACCCTCACTGAACCAGTAAGTTTGTTTCTGGTTTGGTTTTTTTTTTTTCTCTCTTTCGAGATGTTTTATTTAACATCTCGTTTTATTCTTTCTCTTTTGAGATGTTTTATTTAATACCAGATAAATCCATTCTTGAATATAAAACCGGATTTATCATACTACACGGCTTTGCAATTAGTATGCATTTGCTCCGGTACTTATTGTGAATGTTTGATACGGGAGAATTAATCAGAATTATTTCCATGTTGTGTTTAACAAAAGCATTTCAATGAAGTGCTTTGGCACAAGCGTAATGGTATTAGAAGCTAGCTAGTTTATATACAGTAATTGTGTTTCTGGTTTCTTTGGCTCCCATGGGGTGTCAGATAACACATTCAATGACAGTACACTACTGGACAGCCCTGTCATGCCTAAAGACACGTATGCGCGAGTAAACAAACAGCAACGTGACTGGCTGTCAAAGAAGCGTCATTAGCTTCCTGAGGAATTCGAAGAGAAGCTTTTACAGTGTCAGTGTTTCATTATTAGACTCCGTTCTAACAAACAGTACCAGCTTGGACAGAGCAGAAATGCTGATCAGACCACAGTGTTTTTCAACCAGCCAAGCAATACCACAGATCACAAAAAGAGAAAAACGGGTGCGAGTAATCACGACTGGAAATGAGAAGCCGCACATAACTGTAACGCTCTGTGTGACGGCAGACGCCCGCAAACTGCCTCCATACATTGTTTTCTTACATGCGTAATTGAGGTTGTATCTTTGTAAATTCATCTTATTTCATGTTTTATTTTTTCCTCAAATTGAGGGTGGGAAGTCTGGGCTGCATCTTAAATTCAAGACCGTCTTCAATTCGAAGGAATACGATATATTAATAATGATAAAATATTATTGCACTACATTTAAGAACTGAAATGTTTTTTTTTTTATATCATTTAGGTGGTTATGGCACTTCTAAAATACTGGCCAAAGACTCACAGTCCAAAGGAAGTGATGTATCTGAATGAACTTGAAGAAATATTGGATGTAATCGAACCCTCCGAATTTGTCAAGGTCATGGAGCCTCTGTTCAGGCAGCTGGCTAAATGTGTTTCCAGTCCACATTTTCAGGTTCGTAACCAAGCCTGCAGTGTATATAGGTCAGATTATTTAGAAATGTGCCACTGAAATGTCAGCACTTGTACTGTTTGTGTCCCAGGATTTAATACTGAAGGGAGAGCTGAAGTGCAGTCAGGCAACACTTTACAGGGAGGATTCAGGAGGAGAAACAATAAAGACCAAAAAATAAACCACTCCAACGAGTAGTGTGTGCTAAAGCAAAGACCGCACAATACCAGCGCTGTGAAGCAGCGTCTGCGTTGCACATGCTCGCACCTTACTTCCTGTATAAACATCCTGTCTGTGTTGCTTGTAGGTAGATTAAATGTCATTTTAGTTTGTGTGTAACCATAGTTTTCTTTTGTGAGGGCAGCAAGCACGAGTTGCACATTAGCTGTTCAAGGACAGAATACTGAATTAAAAGGGTATTTATTGTGTGTTAAAACTGTTTTTAGAATATCTGTCAAACTAGCAAGTGGCCAGAAATGCGAATATATTACAAACCCGTTTGTATTCTACTTTTACAAGCCGTTGTGTCTTGCATGTCCGTGGTTGACTGTTGTATTGAAAGTGTAAGAAATGTGTTTTTGTTTAGGTGGCAGAAAGGGCATTGTACTATTGGAATAATGAGTACATTATGAGTCTGATCAGTGACAATGCAGCCAAGATCTTGCCCATCATGTTCCCCTCCCTGTACCGCAATTCAAAGACTCACTGGAACAAGTAAGATGACTTTCAATGTGTTCTGTTTGTTCAGGGCAGCCAGCTTTAACGTTTTATAAACCAATCTAAAATTAGCATCATTTTGTGTACTGTGTGTTTACCATAATACATTACAGTGCTATCTGACCTGCAAAAATAGTGAAATATTGAAAATGGTTAATTACTGATATCTTCACACTGAAGGAAGGGGCAGCACGTGCGATGGGTGAATGCATAGATATCCTCACACTGAAGGAAGGGGCAGCACGTGTGATGGGTGAATGCATAGATATCCTCACACACTGAAGGAAGGGGCAGCACTCATGACACACTAGTCCTGTTGGCCCCTTTGCAGCTGTGGTTTGCTCTTTTTAATTATTTTTCATTTAAGCTACATGAATACTGTTCCGGTTTCATCAAAGGTTTCATTTACAGGACCATTCATGGTTTGATCTACAATGCTCTGAAGCTCTTTATGGAGATGAATCAGAAACTGTTTGATGATTGCACTCAACAGTTTAGAGCAGAAAAAAATAAGTAAGTAGAATGTTCTGTTCATGAGAGAGATTGGCAGTTGCTTTTGTGGTCTTCATTGCCTTGTAGTAAAGTTGAGTTGTTTGTGACTCGTGGGCTCACGTATTGCAAGTTAGCGGGTTCAGTCATTTGTTTTCAGCAGTTGCATGAATGTCTTGCTATTTAATTGCATTTTTAACATAACCTTGATTATACTGAACGCCAAATCCCCTTAATAAAGTGCAGTTCTGTCAGTTGTCTACAGCTGCATTGTTTTGTGTGTTGATCAATTGTTGTTCCATGTGCATTAAACATAAAATCAGCTGTCTTTGCATGCGTTTGAACTTGAAACTGTTTTAAAGTAAAACATTTGGGATGGTTTAAAATGTTCACGATGAAATCTGCAAGAACCCTTAAAGCAGTGAAGCTGATTAAGTAGACGCAAATGCTTAGTCCTCCTAGTAAAACTGCCACAGGAAAGATTGTAGAGCAATTGTGGGAAGTGTTATTCAGATGTTACAGTTTTTAAAGTACTGCCCTGAGAATCAAAATCGGAAACACTCTTTCTTAAAATCAAACACTTTTTATTTTTTTTGTTGTTGCTTGTTCTAGAGAGAAACTAAAATCAAAAGAACGGGAAGAGGCCTGGGTGAAGATAGAGAATCTAGCCAAATCAAACCCACAGGTATGTATGTATATAGGGTGCAGATGGGGCAGGTGTGTATGTATATAGGGTGCAGATGGGGCAGGTGTGTATGTATATAGGGTGCAGATGGGGCAGGTGTGTATGTATATAGGGTGCAGATGGGGCAGGTGTGTATGTATATAGGGTGCAGATGGGGCAGGTGTGTATGTATATAGGGTGCAGATGGGGCAGGTGTGTATATATAGGGTGCAGTGGGGCAGGTGTGTATGTATATAGGGTGCAGATGGGGCAGGTATGTATGTATATAGGGTGCAGTGGGGCAGGTGTGTATGTATATAGGGTGCAGATGGGGCAGGTGTGTATATATAGGGTGCAGATGGGGCAGGTGTGTATGTATATAGGGTGCAGATGGGGCAGGTGTGTATGTATATAGGGTGCAGATGGGGCAGGTGTGTATGTATATAGGGTGCAGATGGGGCAGGTGTGTATGTATATACGGTGCACAAGTCCAATTATATTATGTTGACTTCTCTATGTGCAATCCCTTATCTTTTTTTATTTTTTTTCTAAATAAATCCTCATAAAAGCAGCTTCACTACTCCGTAATACGATTATGGTCCAAAATTAGTGATAATGGAGATCTGTGATGACAGCCATCATAGTTAGACAGGCTTGTATCTAATTAGTACAGATGCGTATCTAATTAGTACAGAAACTACAGAATCCCTCTCTAGCCTTGATTAGTATTATTCATCCCCCCCAAAAAAATATATATATATATATTGGCAATGGAAAAAATGCAAAGCCATAAATAAACAATATCTTGAGATTATAAAAGTTGTAACAACAAACGGTTGGGGCTTGGACAAGGCTACAAACCTTACAACAAACGTTGCAGGCTGAAGAGGGGTGGCTGAGGGAAGAGGAGAGGCCAGTGTGCAGTGCAGGGTAGTATGCTCGCCCAAGTCCCTTCCTTAAAGGAAATATAGTCCAGCCTAGATTTTATTTTATTTTTTTTTTAATTCTACTGCTCATAATTCATGCAACAGTCCCATGTGTTAGTGATGGACCGAACAGCTTCAGGTTCCTGATTGCTCCAGACACACTGGCAGGGCTGTGAAAAGGGGTGCAACATCCAGAGCAGCCTAGAAGCCGTCATGGGCCCGTGTAAAGAAGGGTGTGCATTTCAGTGGGTGCTTGCAGTAGGAACAGCTGCATGGCAGGTAAAGCCATGAGGGAAGAACATCACCTCACAATACCCGCTCGCTGGCGCTGGACAGATCGCTGAAGTCCTCCTCACACGGGATGTGTGATGAGTGCACAAAGCTGCAATGTACTGATGCCCAGGGGAGCAGGCAAGCCAGCTGGGAAGCGAGTGACGGGGTGGTTTTGTCTCGCCTGCCTCAGGAGTGTGTGTCTCATGTTGATTTCAGTTTGGTGTGACGCCGTGAGTGAAGGAAATTTGCACTTCACGCGTCTAGTATGAGGAGGGCCCAATGGTCTCGGAGCATGTGTGTGATGCAAACAGGCTGTGATTTGGCTATTCTGAATGATGTTTTAGCAGCCCTATAAGAATGCAGGTTTATCACCATCTGTACAAAGCAGATTACTGGTGTCCCAAGGACAAGGCACATTTGTACCGCATTCTGAATGCACCACATTACCAAAGTAAGCGTATTCCATGAATTATGAGCAGTGGGTATAAATTAGCCTGCATGTGCCATTTTATTTCTGAACATACAGGTTTTGTATTATTCCTGGCAATTTGAATAATTTGAATCCCCTTTTTTAAATATTTGATTAGGTAGCTACATTTTTACGCATTGATTTTAAGTAGAAGAATCTTTTTCAGCTGTATGCTAATTGTTTAATTCAGATCCATTTGTGTTTTACACACTTTAATAGGGGAGTGTGTTTTGAAGTAAATCCATTTTTAGTTTTTACTACTTTATGGTAAAGCCCCATTGTTTTTTTTTTTTTTAATTTTATTTTTGAAACTGCATAGCATTCTTCCTCATCCGAGTTGCCAGGCTTCTACAAATGATCCTGGTTCAAATGATCATTTTTAGTATCTTCCACCCATCAGTGAATGGGATGTCTTCCACTGTATATACTTATGGAAGATGGTTTTTTCTCTCTTTCTCTTGTTTTAACCTCTTGAGTGCTCTCATCTTATCTTTGCTTGCGACTGATCAGTTTTATTTTGCTTTTCTTTTATATTAGTACACTGTGTGTGTTGATTCCTCTGGCCTCAATAGTCCAGTAGCAATGGAGACAGATGGTCCCTTGATAGAAGATGTTGAGATGTTAAAAAAGACTGTAGAGGAAGAAGCTGTTCAGGTAAAAATGAGTTCCGACGTTTTATATGAACCTCCTCTAATGATAGAAGTGAGTGTCGCTAAGCCTCTTAATGGCAGGCCATGGACTGAGCACTGGAATCAATTACATTCTGTAGTATGCAAGGTTTTGCATGTGACCCGCCACACCCAAGCATGTTGCTCGTTTCCATTAACTCCCATGTACTGCATTTTCACTTTACTCTGTGGAGCTGTTCTGTGTGGCAGTGTTTGCCTGGGTTCAAATCCGGACGCAAGTTTGACAGTCTCAACTTGCCATTGCTGCAGAATTAGTGGTGTGTGTGTGTGTGTGTGTGTGTGTGTGTGTGTGTGTGTGTGTGTGTTACTTGCTGCGTGCCCAGGATGGCTTTGAAAATGAGATGTTCCATATCTCTACAGCACCTTGAGTGACGAGGTCATGCACGTCCTTTGAGAACAGGTTGTATTGATGATGGTGGTGGTGCTTCTGTCCAATAACCAGCTCTGTCTTCTCATTCATACCAGCTCTACCTTTTTATATCTAGTATTGTATTACAATGCAACCCTTTGTTTGAAAGGTGGTACGTTCATAAAGTAGAGAAGGGTGTTAGGAGGATGTTTAAATCAAGACGGACCATGGCCCCATTGTGGCCCCTTTTAGATTGGGTAAACTGGGGGGAGGGTTCGCTTTTCATTCTGGGGTGTCATTGTGGCCCCTTTTAGATTGGGTACACTGGGGGGAGGGGTCGCTTTTCATTCCGGGGTGTCATTGTGGCCCCTTTTAGATTGGGTACACTGGGGGGAGGGGTCGCTTTTCATTCCGGGGTCTCATTGTGGCCCCTTTTAGATTGGGTACACTGGGGGGAGGGGTCGCTTTTCATTCCGGGGTCTCATTGTGGCCCCTTTTAGATTGGGTACACTGGGGGGAGGGGTCGCTTTTCATTCCGGGGTCTCATTGTGGCCCCTTTTAGATTGGGTAAACTGGGGGGAGGGGTTGCTTTTCATTTCATTTTCCTCTCTTGCAGTTGCAGAGGGATCAGCGAAAGGAACGCCCTCTGGTGCGCCGCAAGTCCGAGCTGCCTCAGGACATTTACACCGTGAAAGCCTTGGAAACCCATCGGCGTGCTGAAGAAATATTGACAACTCATGATGGACATTAGGCCGGGTTTCTGCTCTGCACAAAAAGAACGCAGAATTTGATACGTCAAACGTTGGCACGGAAACCAGGGGGGGGTGTCTCCTGAGTGGTACCGTTCCTGGGCTCTCCTCTTTTGAGGTTTCTGCTTCCTCAGGATGTTTTCTGAATGTTATCTGACACCTGTCTGCTTTTCAGTTGGTCTGTTGTTGTTGTTGTTGTTGTTGTTGTTGTTGTTGTTATTGTTTATTTAAAAAAAAGAATACTCCTCTTGTATCTGGAAAAACCAAGTAGAAAGCAGAACCTGAGAGCGATGGTGCTTCTGTGGTGTTGTGTGTTTTTTGTTTTTTTTTTGTAAGGGAACAATTCGGTATAGGCAACATAATTTGGAAGTGAACCTTTCAGCCCAGGGATAGCTGCCAGTGCCAACACTAGTGTTATTCATTTTGTATAGATTTTAATATTGTAAGCTTGATTCTTATTTTTTTTAATTGGCTGGGGGGTGGAAGGGTTCTGCAGAATGTACCAAAATACTGTGCAGATTTTCTTTTTGTTTTTTGCTGCAGATAAAGGAAACTCTGTGCAGGAAACCGGCATGTTTGATTAAGCTGTCCGTTCCACCGGAGTAAAGCTGTAAAGAAGAGAAAAGAAAGCTCTTTTCTGGACTGAGTTAATTTTGTGCCATACCAATTTCTTCTACACAGAAACAAAACGTGTTTTTTTTTTTTGTTTGTTTTTCTTTTTTCTTTTTTTTAAATCAAGTCCAGTCCAGCAATAAGTTTCCCCAGAATGCTTTTCAAATCCTGGTAGTTCAAACAATGGTAGATTTCTATTAAAAAGCAGAAGATTGTCCCAAGTTGCACATTCGCCCAGTGCAAGTTTAATAGCATGGCATTGATACTCGTTTAATATCAGCATGGCATTGATACCCGTTTAATATCAGCATTTTCTTTTCCATTGGACACATTTTAGCATTTTCAAGTGATTCTTACTGAAATTACGTTTGTTTGTATCAGCCTGCAATTTAATGTTGATTTCCCTTTGGGTCATCATAAAATGAGAATCCTAATTGCAATGTCAGTTGGTGAAGAAGTTGCCCTAGCTTGATGGTATGTAATACACATGTTGTGCAGCCCTGGTAATGCTGCTGCTGCTGCTGCTGCTGTGTGCCGTGCATTCCAGAGACACACACCTGCATACCATTTATACAAGGTGAGGAAACAAGTGGTCGTGCCCATTGCTATTTCTATCTAGTACTCTCCTTTGTGGTGCACATAATGCAGTTGTGATCATCCGTGTTCATGAACTGCACACAATGACACGGACAAAAGTACCTGGTTAGATTTTTTATTTTAATTGTCTTTCATTGAGTGCCTTTTTATGTATAAAATAAAAATAGGTGAATTCCATCATTTTATTTTCATGATGGAATGTGAATAGAAAAAATATCGCTTGGCTGCCATTATTATTAGGTATTAATTTTAGATTTGATTGAAAACGATGTACATAAACACATTATTGTCGTGATTGAGAATGCCCCCATGCACAACAGCTTATTCAGCTACTTAGAGAGAGAGCACTTCCTGTTTATACTTGAAAAACATTTTGTTAAGTATCCCAAATGAAGCAACCCTGCTTGACGTAGTCATTTGTCCACGTGTATTTATCCCATTTTACTTAACCCAATGTGCGCCTCTACCAAGGAGAGAAGGGTGCTTTATTCTCTTTATATATAATATATAAATATACATATCTATCTGTATGCCATTGTTTGAACTTCCATCATTCTCTAAGCGGTAGCTTTATGGCATTGTCTTTTAGGTTTGGGTGTTCAGTATGTCTGTGTGAGATGTTTATGGAGGGTTGAACGCTTTTTCTTTGTCTGCTAAACCGTGTATGTTAATGTTTGGTTGAATGTGCAAAGTGTAAAATATACTACCATGGTAAGCATTTGTCTTTGTTACTTTTTCCCTTTTTAAAGATCAACACTCACCAAGCAGATTTCTTTTTATATATATATATATGTAATGCATTGCTATTGGTGAGACAGCTTTGGGGATTTTGGCATTATAGAACTGGCACAAATTACTGAAATCGTACAACAACAACAACAACAGCAGAAAGCAAAGTTCTGTTTTGGTGACTTGTTGTTCTTTAATACGTGGCTTTACTTCAACATTTTTGCAAGTTTTTGTTTGATGTACGCTTTCCAAAATACAATAACATGACAAGTGTCCTTTAGGTGAGACTTGTACTAAATGGCTTCATTTAATATTGTACATATAATGTACTTTTGTTTTATGTAGTGTTCTCTATTAAACAGTAGATTTCATATTTTGTACAAAATGACCATATGTACAGAATAAAACATTAATAGCAACTACAAAAGCTAGGAAGCAGCACAGATTCTTTCTTTTTGTTTGTTTGTTTTTACAATATCTGTAACTATCTGCATTTAGAAATATGTTAAAGTTGAAATTAATATTTTTATCAATTTGTAATTCAAGATTTTTTGTTTTCCACATTGAAATGTCTGTGAAGGAAATCTTCATACATTAGCTTTTTAATTTGTGTGCTTCTATTCAATTTTCAAGTGGTGTACATCTATATAGAATAAATAAAGAGAACATGTGGATTTTATATTTTCATCCTAAAAGAAATGGAGTGATATTTTACTTACAATGCTCTGTAGAATACTGTACAGCGTGTGAAAGCTGAAATTCTTGTATGTCACTCACATGTTTGATGTGATGGGGCTTTGGGAGGGGGTCTGACACAACACAACATACTGAAACAGCTACAGAAACACTCAGAAACATGATATTAACTGATGATATTACTGATGCACATAACAATCAGTTTGGTGTTCTTACAATCTAACATAATGGGGGAGTGCCAACAAAGAAATGGGGTGTGTGTGTGTGTATTATATATGTATGTGTGTGTGTATGTGTGTATATATATATATATATATATATATATATATATTATATATATATATATATATATATATATATATATATATATATATATATATATATATATATATATATATATATATATATTATATATATATATAATATATATATATATATGTATGTATATATATATATATAATATATATATGTATATATATATATATATATGTGTAGGTATATATATGTATATGTGTGTGTATGTATATTGTTATGTGCATCTTGCTCTTAATGTATTACTTGTATTGTAACAATTGAAATGTATTTGCTTACGATTGTAAGTCGCCGTGGATAAGGGCGTCTGCTAAGAAATAAATAATAATAATAATAATATATATATATATATATATATATATATATATATATATATATATATATATATATATATATTATATATATATATTATGTAATGTGTGTGTGTTAGCATAGGTTTCCATTTTTAAAGCTAACGCAAAAGCTTGCATTTGTTTTTGAGAGCTGTAGTTAAATTATTTTGTTATGGTCTGTTGTGTAGACTGTATTTTATTTATGGACAGACCAAATGAAAGACAACCTCCTAACACTGAATAAGCAGATTCATATCGCCATCTAGTGTTGTAAATGCACAACACACCAACGTGTGGAGGGTAAGAAATGATTTCGGTACATTACTGGGAATACCCCGCTGACTCAATGCTGCGGATAAAGTCTCTGACGACTATCTTTTAAATCTGCTAGTTTTAGTGATTATATGAAGCGGTTTTCACTGTAGTAGTAACCGCTATACTGAAGCGTGTAGCCGGTCCTTGTTCGAATGTGGCGCAATTCGGTGGCTGCATTACAAAGTGCTGGCTGAGTTTGCTGAACACGGAACGCAGTGCAAACAAGAAAACACATTCGAGTTAAGAAGCGATACCACAAATACACAAGCATACTGAGACAGCTAGCACTAATCCCGGACTGCCTGGTGTTCCAAATAAGAGAGTTAATGGAACGTACTTGCTTAAGCAGTATATTTAGCATATTGTTCGTAACGCAGTATGACAAAGCAACAGAAGAATACGTTATGATTGTGCTTAGTTGCTATTAATAAATGCATATTAATTCAGTTGGATATTTCTTTATTCGAAGGCCCATGTCGGTGTTTTTTTGTACGTGTATATGTCGGTGTTCCACCTCTGAAATAAAAACGCCCGGTCACTCAATCCTGCTCTTGCAAAGTCCATCTCCGAACTGAGCCAACTCCAATTGCATTATGTAATGGTTTGCAGAAATGGACGACTTGCAGTTATGATAGAGCAGATCCATTTAGGGGTTGTAGTCTGAATTGGGGTTTATCCAGAACACGAAAGATATTTTCTAATTCATAAATACAAGTCGAAACGTTTGTATGCCGGATAAAGTCAGCATTTAAAAAAAAATCAATTTTATTTCCAAATCCCAGAATGCCTGGCCCGTGATGTCATCCGCCGCAGAGCAGTCACCTGACCTCATCTTGAGGAGCGCTTCATTGCGGATTCGGGAGGAGCCGCAGACAGGAGCTTTGGATACAGACCCAAGAGTTTCGCTGAGTAACTGTGGAAGCCCTGCGTTTCTCTGTCTTTGGAGACTGCTTAGGAAATGTCTGACACCGGAGGAGGCGGTGGGGACGACGGCTCCGCCGCCATGGAGGTGTCTGCCGCGGTGCAGAACGTCGCGGATGCCTCGGTGCTGCAGAAACACATCCGCAAGCTGGTGCCGCTGCTGCTAGAAGATGGCGGCGAGGCCCCGGCCTCCCTCGAAACCGCCCTGGAGGAAAAGAGCACTGTGGAGCAGATGAGGAAATTCCTCTCCGACCCGCAGATCCACACCGTCCTGGTGGAGAGGACTTCGCTCAAAGGTTTGTTACTATTAACTTAAAAAAAAAAAAAAACAGGGTACATTTTTAGTAGCCGGTATTAATTTAAGTATAACGTTTTCAGGATACGTTCCCTAGTTCCCTGCCCCCAATCCCAACAATAAACCGCACTGTGCCGTCTGTAAGATGACAGTATCACGGAGTAGGGTGTGGACGAGGCATCCAAGAGAGACAGCCCCAGACGTTATATAACAGTGCACCAGGGAGACACGTTTTAAAGCGTTATATTGAAGTAAAGAGAGAAGTTTAATTGTGTGGATGTGCATGTGACAGTGTCGTAGTTGCCAGTTTTCCAAGAAAGAGCCAGGAGCCGATTCAGCAGGCGGTCCCTCTTTGTGGTGGAGCCGAAAATATAAATATGGTGGGTGAAAGATGCAGTTAGAAGTGCAGCAGTAGATTCCTTAGCACATTCCTTGTGTATTAAGTCAAGCTTGATAAAAATGAGTATTTATGGCTATTGCAGTTGAATCCAATAATGATTCTTTATGAGGTGAAAGAACGAATTACGCCATCCCCACAATAAATATATTATTAAGCAACACACTTGCCAGCCCGATACAGTGCTGCAGAGACTGCTTTATATTCTTACCTCTTTTTATTTTAAAATTGTAATTCTTTTTAACATTAATTCAAATAAAACCGCACTTTTAAACTGTCAACAATCTCTGATCATAACTAAAAGTCATCAATTTCTGCAAACTATTACATAATGCAATTGTCTTGGTTCAGTTCGGAGCTGCCGCAAGGGCACGATTGAGCACCAGGGCGTTTTTATTTCAGAGATGAGCACCCGCATTCACACGCACAACAGCTTCAAAACAAGGATTGTCATCCCATGCAATCCACTGTAGAACTCTCTTTGCTTTCTGTGGCAAGTTTCAAGAGCTGTATTAAAAAAGCAAAGATGATGGGACTTCAAGTAGCACAGCAAACATACTGTCTCTCAAAGTAGCCTGATTGTGGTTCTGTGCTGCACTGCAGATCTGACAGGGCAGGGAGATGCCGATCTGCAGTAGTTGCTGTTTTACAGAAAGGGGCACCACCCAGTTTTTGACTTTTTGCCTGGGTGGTCCACCTATTGGTTCAGTGTTGTAATTACTGTGAATAAGCTCTGATTGCCAGTGCTGCTCAGTAGTGTTGTGGACCTGGCCCTTTCCTTTTGACCCTGGGAGTCAAACTTGAGTCCTTGAGGGCCGCAGGGTCTTCTGGTTTTCATTCCAACTTAAGCTCTCAATTAACATAATTGATCTAATTATTTGTTGAATTTGACATATTTAATATTTTTCAAGGTCTTTTACAGTTGATGGTTTTAAAAATCCACTTGATTCAAGTTACACTACCTATGAAACACTTTGAGGCCTGAAGAGAAGTGTTAAATGTGTCCAGTTAATCAAATAATTAGACCAATTAAGTAATTGAGAGCTCGGGTGGAAAGAAAGCCAGATGACACGGCGGCACTCCAGGAGCTGAGTTTGACACCCCTGTTCTTGAAAAAGCTGTTCCCATGTTGGTGAGGCTGCATAGCAACATGTTAAATGGTAAATGTTTAACAAGCAACAACAAACAGAAAGCAAGCCAAAGCAGAAATACTGTCATGTATCACAATTAACCAGTGGGGTGGCTGAAGTATAAACGCCAGATGTCTAATTGTTTCAAAATGTACCAGAAATCTTGAAGGTGTTTTATGAACAAAGTGGTGTGTCAGTGTACCGGTGTGCAAGGATTGATGCATTCTGTTTTATTGCAGAGGATGTTGGAGATGAAGGAGAAGAGGAGAAAGAGTGCATCTCCTACAACATCAGCATTGACATCCATTATGGACTCAAGTCCAACAGGTGCAGTAAGCCAGCATTGCAGTACTGCAGGGTGATTTCATGTAATGGGTGTGCAAGTTATTAAAGTATTTTTGGCTGATTGTCCCTGACTTGGTTCCTGTTTTGTCTGCAGTCTGGCCTTCATCAAGAGGACTGGTGTCATCGACGCAGACAAGCCCATTTCATGCCAGCTGAGGGTTCTGACCCTGAGTGAGGATTCCCCTTACGAGACCTTGCACTCCTTCATCAGCAATGCAGTGGCACCGTTCTTCAAGTCCTACATCAAGGAGTCCGGCAAAGCTGACCGGTAATGCTTCCAGGGACTTAATAATGCCCATGTAAATACAATAGAATACAATACACCTTCCTGTAGCAGCTTTCATCACAAGGATACCAAAGTGCTTAAAAAAAAAAAAAAAAAAAAAAAATGTTACAGAACAGACATGAGACAAAATATTTAATATAGAAAAACCAAGATAAAAAGCTAGTTTGTAAAAAAAAAACAAAAAAAAAAAACAAATGCAATTAAATTGTAATAAATAAATTGTTTACCTCCTGATTTTTCAAAAATGCACAGTTTATTTCATGCTTCTCTTTTTCCTCTCTTCTTCCAGGGACGGTGATAAGATGGCACCCTCTGTGGAGAAAAAGATAGCGGAGCTGGAAATGGGGCTGTTGCATCTGCAGCAGAACATCGAGATCCCCGAGATCAGCCTGCTGATCCACCCCATCATCACCAACGTCGCCAAGCAGTGCTACGAGCGCGGGGACAAGCCCAAGGTGACGGACTTCGCCGACAAAGTGGAAGACCCGACTTTCCTGAACCAGCTGCAGTCTGGAGTGAACCGCTGGATCAGAGAGATTCAGAAGGTGAGGCCTGGAGCACGCCATGGTGTTCTCTAACATTTTAATGAATCTTTTAAATTGAAGACTAAACTTGACAGGGTTTTGAGATCAGTCAGCTACTAGGACCTGGACCAGCATGGATGGAGATTCTTTTTTGTTCTTATTAGTCATTAAAAGAAGACTGTGTCCCATGGTGGCTTATAGTGCCACCTGCTGGTGAAATAGTGCTTCCCAACCTTTTTCAATGTAGGGATTTTTCCCACGGACTTCTGAGGATGCACTTTGATGGCTTGAAAGTACAAATCAGCGTTTAACAGGAAACCTGAATGATGAACAATGCTGCGATGTCACATAGTTTGTATACTGATTTAACACAAATAATAAAAATAATTTGAGTCTGAAATGGGGTTTGCAGAATTTAAACAAGAAAGCTTTATTTATTTTGACACATTACTTTGAGTTGAACTATTTTATGTTAACTTTTATGTCTGATTTTCTTGATGCAATGTTGTTCCGTTGGGTCAGAAGTAAGAATGTGTTCCAGCATGTGAAGAAAAAAAACATCATACTTTTTAAAATCAATATATGGCTTTTCAAAATACTGCAAATAAATCCATGCATGCATGGATGTAATGTCAGGGAACCACTGCCCTACTGGATTCAAAGGTGAAACTTTAGACAGCTACACTGTTTTATCAGCTGTGGCATTACCTCCAGTGACCTGTCTAGTGCTGTAGCCTTGAATTACATTTTGGATGCTTTTCAATTTCTTCTTTTTAAAAAAAAATATTTGAACAGGGCAAGGATAAATCAAAACACATATTTTGTATTTTATTTATTTATTTTCCTTCTTTTTACCCACAGGTAACCAAACTTGACCGAGACCCTGCGTCTGGCACTGCTCTGCAGGAGATCAGTTTCTGGCTGAATCTGGAGCGAGCTCTGAACCGGATTCAGGAGAAGAGAGAGAGCCCAGAGGTGCTGCTCACTCTCGACATCCTGAAACATGGAAAACGCTTCCACGCCACGGTCAGCTTCGACACAGACACCGGTGCGTTCCATACCAATCTTAGGGTTCCGGAGCGCGGGTAAACTGACCTGCTGTTCATCTACTATGTGTCTGTTTGTCTGACAGCTGTTAATGTCCTTGCTTATAAGGAAGGCTAATGAATCTGAAACGAGACAGAACTGACTCCCCCACTGAAAGTACAGGACACACTCCTAGCCTTCTGTAGATATTTCAGATTGCATGTAGCTATAATCTGATAAACTCACGATTTTATACAAATGTTGTTAACCTTTTAGGTACTGTGCGATTATTACCTAAATATGAGAACCATGTGCAGGTATTGGTTTTAATAATACATGATTGCCTTTTTTTCCAGCATCTTTTAATAACACTTTTACCTCTCCAGGTCTGAAACAGGCTGTGGAAACTGTCAATGACTACAACCCCTTGATGAAAGACTTCCCCCTCAACGACCTCCTGTCTGCCACCGAACTGGACAAAATCAGGCAGGCGTTGGTCGCCATTTTCACGCATCTGCGCAAGATCCGAAACACCAAGTACCCGATCCAGCGAGCCCTCCGGCTTGTGGAGGCTATCTCCAGGGACCTGAGCTCCCAGCTGCTCAAGGTCCTGGGCACGAGAAAGCTGATGCACGTCGCCTATGAGGAGTTTGAGAAGGCAAGATTACCTGTGCTTTTCAATTATCCATTCGTTCAGTTATCTACATGTGCGGCATTCCTACAATCTGTGATGGCAGTTCAGTTTGCAAAACTTTCCTCACATTTTCACCATTTGCTTTTATATGTCAGCGTCGCACCCTTTTTTATTTAAGACTAATTGTTAAAACAGTGGAAACAATGAATGTAGTTGCTATGTTAAAGTGAGCGTGCCAGCCTTGCCCACTCTGTTGATCAAGCCCTTCTCTCTGAATTGCTTGGCAGGTGATGGTGGCATGCTTCGAGGTTTTCCAGACCTGGGATGATGAGTATGAGAAGCTGCAGGTGCTGCTTCGAGACATTGTGAAGAGGAAGAGGGAGGAGAATCTCAAGATGGTGTGGCGCATTAACCCAGCGCACCGCAAGCTCCAGGCGCGTCTGGATCACATGCGGAGGTTCAGGAGGCAGCACGAGCAGCTGAGAGCCGTCATTGTGAGGGTCCTGAGACCCCAGGTAGGGCTCCTGGCATTGTGTTAAACACCTGACCTTTAAACATAGAACATTTACTTGTCATTGTCCCTAGGTATTCATTTTTTATCCCTTACCTGTTCCTGTTGCCAGACAATGCAGGGAGTTTAACAACACACACCTGAGCTTGTTACCCACACACTGTGACTAATCAAGCTTGTAGTGAAACCGGGAATGGGTGAAACTGCTATACAGTCTTATTTCAATCCCGGCAATGCAGGATTGTTTAGCATACAGTTTATAAAAGTCTGCTTTGGTTCTAGGTATCGGCGGTCCCCCAGCTGTCGCAAGGCGAGGCTGTGGAGCCACCAGACCTGAAAGTCGCTGAAGTCCTGTTCGATGCCGCCGACGCCAATGCCATTGAGGAAGTGAACCTGGCCTACGAGAACGTGAAAGAGGTGGACGGTCTGGATGTTTCCAAAGAGGGGATGGAGGCCTGGGAGGCGGCGATGAAGCGGTACGACGAGCGCATCGACCGGGTCGAGACCCGCATCACCGCGCGCCTGCGCGACCAGCTTGGGACGGCCAAGAACGCAAACGAGATGTTCCGCATCTTCTCCCGCTTCAACGCCCTGTTCGTGCGGCCGCACATCCGCGGGGCCATCCGTGAGTACCAGACCCAGCTGATCCAGCGTGTGAAGGACGACATCGAGTCCCTGCACGACAAGTTCAAGGTGCAGTACCCCCAGAGCCAGTCCTGCAAGATGAGCCACGTGCGCGACCTGCCCCCCGTCTCCGGCTCCATCATCTGGGCCAAGCAGATCGACCGGCAGCTCACGGCCTACATGAAGCGCGTGGAGGACGTCCTGGGCAAGGGCTGGGAGAACCACGTGGAGGGGCTGAAGCTGAAGCAGGATGGAGACAGCTTCCGCATGAAGCTAAACACCCAGGAGATCTTCGACGACTGGGCCCGGAAGGTCCAGCAGCGCAACCTGGGCGTGTCCGGCCGCATCTTCACCATCGAGAGCACCCGGGTGCGGGGCCGCAGCGGGAACGTCCTGAAGCTGAAGGTCAACTTCCTCCCGGAGATCATCACCCTCTCCAAGGAGGTCCGCAACCTCAAGTGGCTGGGGTTCCGCGTCCCCCTGGCCATCGTCAACAAGGCCCACCAAGCCAACCAGCTGTACCCCTTCGCCATCTCCCTGATCGAGAGCGTGCGCACATACGAGCGCACCTGCGAGAAGGTGGAGGAGAGGATCTCCATCTCCCTCCTGGTGGCCGGACTGAAGAAGGAAGTGCAGGCCCTCATTGCGGAAGGCATCGCGCTGGTCTGGGAGTCCTACAAGCTCGACCCTTACGTGCAGCGCCTGGCTGAAACGGTCTTCAACTTCCAGGAGAAGGTTTGTTATAATGAGCTGTCTTTCTCAGATTTAGTGCTGTTTGAAGATTCAGCTCTAGCTGAAATTTTTTTTTAACATCCAATAGGTCAGTTTCCTTTTACTTAACACATGTTGAAATGAGGTTGTCTTTTACAGCATTGCTCTGTGAACGACGGGTTTGAATCTGATCAATCCTTGCTTTTCAGGTGGATGATCTTCTCATTATTGAAGAAAAGATTGACCTTGAAGTCCGCTCTTTGGAGACCTGCATGTACGACCACAAGACTTTCACCGAGATCCTAAACAGGGTTCAGAAAGCTGTAGACGACCTGAATCTCCATTCTTACTCCAACCTGCCCATCTGGGTAAACAAGCTTGACATGGAGGTAAGCTGTTTTGTCTGTTACTCCCAAAGGCGTTAATTAAATTTGACATTGTTGTCAGAACTGCGAAAATTTATTATCATACAGCACATGCTCTGAAAAATCTTCAGCCTTCCGGATAGTGTCTTTTGAAGGATGTTTGTAAACTAGGGTTAGAAAACAAAATGCTTGTTACAGGAAGAATGGGGACTTTCCTGATAAGTGTGCCTCAGTTTGAAAAGGAGTCCTTTGTAGATGTGGTACAGGGCAGGTGTTTGCATGTTCTGCTCAGTCGAATGCACCTGTGTAGCTTCTGGAGTCACTGAAGTCATGTGCAAGTATGCACATGCTTGCTGATCAATTTGAGATAAGTTTGCATGCTGTTGTCTTTGCAGATTGAGAGGATCCTGGGAGTTCGTCTGCAGGCTGGACTGAGGGCCTGGACACAGGTTTTGTTGGGACAAATGGAGGACAAAGCAGATGTGGATATGGACACAGATACTCCACAAGTCAGTCACAAACCTGGCGGGGAACCGAAAATCAAGGTACGAGCACAGTGTTTCTGCAAACTGCGTTTTACTGTTGAATATTCTCCATGAATTGTCCCTGTTGATAAATGTTAGATTATGAAAAGGTTTGAACAGTTGAGATCTCTTACGTTACCCCTGGTTAAGGAGCGGTTACTTGCTGTGTGTCGTTTTTTGTTTGTTCTATGTGTCTTTTTTTATAGTCTTGTCACAACTGATTTATTTTGTGACTGGTCTCTTTTTAGAATGTCGTTCATGAGTTAAGAATTACAAACCAAGTGATCTACCTGAACCCCCCCATTGAAGACTGCAGGTACAAGCTGTACCAGGAAATGTTTGCGTGGAAGATGGTCGTCCTGTCTCTGCCCAGGATTCAGAGTCAAAGATACCAGGTTGGATATTTTCTTTATATATATTAAGTTTCTTTTAATATTTCCAAACACTATATGCATGCAGATAGCAGGACTAAAAACACAATGAGTAATATATTTGGTTAAATTCTTTGTTAATGATGAATGCATTTGGATCCTTTTTTGCAGTAATAATAAATGTTGCTGTTCTTATTAGTTGCACGGCAGTACCACATTGAGCAAGCTGTGCGCAGTGCCACAGTGTAATGGGGTTAGGAGTGGAGTTTGAAACCTGTGCTGCTCTGTCAGGTTGTGTATTGGGGTTAGCAGTAGTGTTTGAAACCTGTGCTGCTCTGTCAGGTTGGGTATTGGGGTTAGCAGTAGTGTTTGAAACCTGTGCTGCTCTGTCAGGTTGGGTATTGGGGTTAGCAGTAGTGTTTGAAACCTGTGCTGCTCTGTCAGGTTGGCGTACACTATGAGCTGTCCGAGGAGGAGAAGTTCTATCGGAACGCACTGACCAGGATGCCAGACGGGCCAGCAGCACTGGAAGAGGCATATTCAGCTGTCAAGGAGAACGTCCGTGAGGTGGAGCAGTATGTCAAGGTATCAACTTTCCAACTCTACTGTTAATTTAATCACTGAATGCAACTGAAGATGTATCTTCTTGTGCCCTCGCCACACTAGCTGCAGTGCATCATTAACCATTAGTTCTCTTTGTACAATCTTATTTGATTGGTAATAAATAGGTTCATTGTTCTCTTCCCCTCCCTAATTTTTCCAGGTTTGGCTGCAATACCAGTGTCTGTGGGACATGCAGGCTGAAAACATTTACAACAAACTGGGAGAGGATTTGAACAAGTGGCAGGCACTGCTGGTCCAGATCAGGAAAGCCAGAGGAACCTTCGATAATGCCGAAACCAGGAAGGAGTTTGGGCCTGTCATCATTGATTATGGCAAGGTAATTGAAAAAAGCAGAAGATAATTGTGCAGGACTGGGGTATAGCTTGCCTCGTCTCTCTGCCTTGTGTTTCTGTTCAGCTGTGTTAAGACTTTGCTTTTGTTGAATTATAAAAGTGTAAACGTTTACTGATGCAGTAATTGGTGTAAACTGTTACTTTGACTGCTGTTGTCTTGTTGGTTCTGTATTATATTGTACTTGCATGTAGGGTTAGGACTCAAACAAGCGTAAATGAACTTTTTAACATTTCTTTTTTTTCTCTCTTTTAAAATAAAGGTCCAGTCCAAGGTGAACCTGAAGTATGATTCTTGGCACAAAGAGGTTCTCAGTAAATTTGGACAGATGCTTGGGCAGAACATGCAGGATTTCCACTCTCAGATCTCCAAGGTAAGGCTGATAGAGGTCTAACTGTGTCATGAAGTCGTTGAAATGGGAGTGTCCGCAGCGAGCCTGTGTTGACCTTGCGGTTTGCTTGTTTCCACAGTCCCGGGTGGAGCTGGAGCAGCACTCTGTGGACACTGCGAGCACCTCGGACGCTGTGACCTTCATCACATTCGTACAGTCCCTGAAACGCAAGATCAAGAACTTCGAGAAGCAAGTGGATGTAAGGCAGAGTCCCATGCATCATAAACAGCTTTAATCTGCCTGTTGGAAAAATAAGAATATAACACATTTTTTTTAAATTTGATTTAAACTTGGGCGGCTGCAACATTAGTCTTTATTTAAAATTGAGGTACCAGAATAATAATTCTTGACTTGCACTGAAATCGACCAACTAGGTAGACTTTACTTGCGCATGTGTTTTGTCGTGATGGGTCAGTTGAATTCCTTCTTTTCTTGCAATCGCTCTTTGTTTGTAGCTGTACCGCAATGGGCAGCGTCTGCTTGAGAAGCAGCGGTTCCAGTTCCCACCTTCCTGGCTGTACATTGATAATATCGACGGCGAATGGGGCGCCTTCAGTGACATCATGCGCAGGAAGGACACGGCCATCCAGGAGCAGGTGGCTAACCTCCAGATGAAAATCGTGCAGGAGGACCGGGCTGTGGAAAGCCGTACCACTGATCTCTTAACAGACTGGGAGAAGACCAAGCCTGTTGCAGTATGTAGTGGCGTTTGCATTCAGTTTTACTCTAAAGTGTTGCCTTTTTAAAATGACTTCTGGGAGTGTCTGCAGCGGAATGGTCTTGGGTTGTGCAGTTTTAATTTTGTTGTTTCCACCCTGATGGCAGTTTTGTATCCCTGTCTGCAGGGAAGCCTTCGCCCAGAAGAGGCCCTTCAAGCCCTTACCATCTACGAGGGCAAGTTCGGCAGACTGAAGGACGACCGTGAGAAGTGTGCCAAAGCAAAGGAAGCCCTGGAACTGACGGACACTGGGCTGTTGAGTGGCAGTGAGGAACGAGTGCAGGTGTGGACCTGAAGCACCGTCAAAATAAAACTCTCCATTTACCATCCGGGATGAAATGGGCATCATTTTTTTCTTTTTTTAAATCCCTAGGTTGCTTTGGAGGAGCTGCAAGACCTAAAAGGAGTTTGGTCTGAGCTTTCCAAGGTGTGGGAGCAGATGGACCAGATGAAAGAACAGTCCTGGGTTTCTGTGCAGCCCCGCAAGGTAAGAGTAATCTTAGTTTGAGAGTTGCTGTTCAAACAGGTGTGTCAGTAACAGAGGGACACATGTATAGACTTACAGGAACCTTGTGTATCCCCACAATCTCATACACTTAAGCTCCATCACAATTGGGACAAGCAGTTTGCTGCATAGACAAAATGTAAAGTGTGATGTGCACAAAACTGCCCAGGCTAATGAAACCAATACATTGATCTGTTGCTAATGCCAAAGGTTTCTCCTTGAATCCTTAGCTCCGCCAGAACTTGGATGGGCTGCTGAACCAGATCAAGAACTTCCCTGCTCGACTGCGTCAGTATGCCTCTTATGAATATGTGCAGAGGCTGCTGAAGGGCTACATGAAGGTGAGTCTGTGTGCTGTCTTGGAAACGTAGATCAAGACCCTAGAACACTAAGAGGCCAGGTCTTCTCTCGGAGACTATTGCCTGTGTATCTAATGAGGAGGTCTGCATATGTCTTTTAAAATATGCTTAAATTACTTGGTTATACTTATAGGACTGTCTAGGAAATTATTATTTATTTATTTATTTATTTATTTTGTTTCTCATTTGCACATTACTGGCTGGTTTCACAGACCTAGATTAGCATTTATCTTGAGCTACCTAATTCTGTTGGGTAAGGTAATCCAAGATTAGTACTAATCCGGGTAAGTGAAACCAGCTGTACTACTATAATCCTATTCTTTTAATAATACATACAATACACTTTTTGAAGTTTTAATGTTAAAAAGCCGTGCTAGTGTTTAATGGCGACGTCTCATTGGCAGATAAACATGCTGGTGATCGAGCTGAAATCGGAGGCTCTGAAGGACCGCCACTGGAAGCAGCTGATGAAGAGACTGCATGTGAACTGGGTGCTGTCCGAGCTCACTCTGGGACAGATCTGGGATGTGGACCTGCAGAGGAATGAGGCCATCGTCAAGGACGTGCTTCTGGTGGCCCAGGGAGAAATGGCTCTGGAGGAGTTCCTGAAACAGGTCCTTACCCTTCCCTCTGCAGCCTTGCATAGCCAGAAACAAGAGATACACAGCAGAGCCTTTCACTCCCAGAGGACATTGCAGCAACCTTTCAAGTTACTAGAAGAGGAGAAAAAAAAAATAACAGCTAGCTTGATTTATTTTATTTATTTATTTAACTTTAACAGGTGTTTTTTCTCCCATTTAAAAACTTCACAAAGTAGTTTTGAAGATCAGCCCTATTGCATTTGGATTAAAAAATTGTGTTGGGAGCAAAAAAAAAAACTTTATGAAAAGTATGAGATTTTAAAGTATTCTTATTGAAGTATGTGTGCTCTATTTTGGGAAAATTCTATTTGCATGTAGTGTGTATGTCTTTAGAGAAAGCCTACCAGCTGATTTTATTTTTTTTATTTATTATCCTTTTTCCCGTTCCGCTCAGCTAACGATGGTAAGCGCACACTGTACTTCTGACTAAGTGTTTTCGTGCATCAACAGATTCGGGAAGTCTGGAACAGCTATGAGCTTGACCTGATAAACTACCAGAACAAGTGCCGGCTGATCCGAGGATGGGACGACCTTTTCAACAGGGTCCGGGAGCACATCAACAGTGTTTCTGCCATGAAGCTGTCTCCTTACTACAAGGTGCGTCCTCCTTAATTAGGCATTGCCAAGGTACATGTGTGTGTTTGTCCATCCCCCATCCCTTTTGTGTGCAAGTTACATGCTGGCAAATTTTATCTTTTTTAAACTGCTAATTTTCAAAAGACTAATTTTGTAGATCTTTTTAATTGGTAGTTCGAATAGAGGCTGCTTTTTTTTTTTCTTGCAAGATGGTTGGTTCTTGTTTTTAGAGTGGTGTTTAGATGAATCTTCCCTCTTCCAGGTGTTTGAGGAGGATGCTCTGAGCTGGGAAGACAAGCTGAATCGTATCATGGCTCTCTTCGATGTCTGGATCGACGTGCAGCGACGCTGGGTTTACCTGGAGGGCATTTTCACCGGCAGCGCGGACATCAAACACCTGCTTCCAGTGGAAACGCAGAGATTCCAGAGGTGAACCTGAAGAGAATACATAGAGTAAAATGTGTGGGCTGCAAGGTTTGGTAGCATTTAGTACTTTACTAATGAAGGGGGCACACAAGCAATTTGATTTGATTCTCCTGCAGCTCAGGGGGTGGGGTGAGTAATACGTCTGTGCTTCACGTTCTCATTTCTTTTATTGTCGTTTCACAGCATCAGCACAGAGTTCCTGGCGCTCATGAAGAAAGTGTCCAAGTCTCCCCTCGTGATGGATGTCCTGAATATTCAGGGTGTGCAGCGATCCTTGGAGAGACTGGCGGATCTACTGGGAAAGATCCAGAAGGCACTGGGAGAGTATCTGGAGAGGGAGCGATCGTCCTTCCCACGGTACGGAGGCCAAGCCCTTTGGGATCCAGCGCTCCCTCGTTCTTTCGCAGATACGGTTAATTCACTGTTGGGCCATCTCGATAGCAGATTATGAGGGAGCACTGTATATGAGATTTTATATTGATCTCTCCTGTAAGATTTGCCTGGGGTAATGGTGCATCTCAAATCACTCCATGGATTACCTTCATTATTTAAATATGTTGTTGCCCTCTGTATAAAGGTGTGCTGATTGATTTGTGGAGCAGATGTCCTGTTTGAAATCAAATTATATATATATTTTTTTCCTTTTACATAGTTATATAAAATCCTGCAGTTTCACAGAACAGAGAATAGATTGCTTCATTTAATTTGTAGTAAAATATTTAATTTAATACAATGCAGTCTTGGTGACGTGTGTGTGTGTGTGTGTATATATTGGAGGTCCATCCTTTTGTCTGTAGGTTACATGTTTTTGGCAGCTGCTTTTCTGACCTGTGTAATTGTTCTGGTAAATGTTGTAGGTTCTACTTTGTTGGTGATGAAGACTTGCTGGAGATCATTGGTAACAGCAAGAACGTGGCCAAACTGCAGAAACACTTCAAGAAGATGTTTGCAGGCGTGTCCAGCATCATCCTGAACGAGGACAGCACTGTAGTGCTGGGGATCTCCTCCCGGGAAGGGGAAGAGGTAAGGGCCCTGGAGGAAGATGAGAAACCTTCCATGTGTCCGCCACTAACCTGCACTGCTTGAATCCACACAACTAGTGAAACAGTTTTATAGCTATTTAGTACCTGGAAGCTCAGCCATTATTGTCCCCTAGTGAAGCTATCTGTGGAGAACCATCAAAAAGGCTTCTATTAGCACAAGTGTGCAGGTCTGACCTGTAATGCACTGGTGCAAGACTCTAATTAGTTAGAATTAGAGGCATTCCGCTACATTTACAGTTTTGTTAAAGGCTTTAAGCAGTTTTGTGTGTGTGTTTTTCCCCTCTTCAGATCCTATACAAGACTCCTGTATCAATCACAGAGCACCCGAAGATCAATGAGTGGCTGACTCTGGTGGAGAAGGAGATGAGGGTGACTCTCGCCAAACTCCTGGCCGAGTCCGTCACAGAGGTGGGAGTTTTCAACAAAGGGACCGCCATCGACCTCGCAGCCTACATCGACTGGATCGACAGATATCAGGTACGCACTCAAACCTCTACAGTGTGTGTGTGTGTGTGTGTGTGTGTGTGTGTGTGTGTGTGTGTGTGTGTGTGTGTGTGTGTGTGTGTGTGTGTGTGTGTGTGTGTGTGTGTGTGTGTCCCTATGGGATCCTTGTGATGAAAGACGCTATAGAAATGTGAATTGTATAGTCTTCTTATTCCATGTCTTTATCTCTGTATTTCAGGCTCAGATTGTGGTCCTGTCGGCTCAGATTGCTTGGTCTGAGAATGTAGAGAATGCCCTGAACGTCACCGCCAGTGCCGGCGATGGGGACGAGGCTCCCGTGCAGGCTGTCCTGTGCAACGTGCAGGCCACTCTGAACGTGCTGGCAGACACTGTGCTCATGGAGCAGCCGCCCATCCGCAGGAGGAAACTGGAGCACCTGGTTAGTACTAACAGGGATGGAAACCGGACTCCTGGTGATTACCCATTCCAGATTTTACTATGAGCTTCATTAGCCACAGAGTGTATAGGTAACAAGCACAGGTGTCTTCTTAAACTTGCAGTAAAACCAGGAATGAATCAAACTGCTGTGCAGTGGAAGTCTTTTTCTAGCCCTGTGTAACAATGAATCGTGGTGCTTTCTTTACATGCGATTACTTGTATTGTAACGGAGTGTGTATCACTTGTATAGCAACCAAAGGCATCGCTACTTGTAATACCACTAAATCCTTCTTGAATGATGATTTGCTTGGTGTTGATACATAGTCTCCACATCCTTATTTATTTAAAAGAAATTCTTACCAGAATAGTCAGTCATATTTTTTTAAATCTGGTCTTCTTATACGTTTCATACCAAGAAGACCATCAGCTGTATGGTGACACATGTAGTAATATGTATTGTGTCGTGGCCTCGGTGTATCGTTAAACCCCTACTGGTTTGTTAACATGCTTCCTTAGGGTTTGACAGATACCTGGTGTGTAAAGTCCAAATGTGATATTTTGTTTATTAAATAAGTAAATGAATGTGCATCTAAATTGTCTTGTCACCGTCCCTGTGTTTCCCAGATCACAGAGTTGGTGCACCAGAGGGACGTGACCAGGACCCTGATCAAAAACAAGATTGACAACCCCAAGTCCTTCGAGTGGCTCAGCCAGATGCGCTTCTACTTCGACCCCAAGCAGACGGACGTCCTGCAGCAGCTCTCCATCCAGATGGCCAATGCTAAATTTAACTATGGCTTCGAGTACCTGGGAGTGCAGGACAAGCTGGTCCAGACGCCCCTCACTGACCGCTGCTACCTGACGATGACCCAGGCCCTGGAGGCCAGACTGGGAGGATCCCCGTTCGGTGAGTGGAGAGATCCTCACATGCTCAAGCACAAAGTGAAAAGTGTCTCCTCTTCTGTGCTGAAACCCCACCAGCACTTTCATTCTTGTTATAAATAAGGAAGGGACACAAATATCAGCTGCAGCTTCCGAATACTGCACTATTATCTCATGCTGTGTATTACTGCTGTATACAGTATGTTGGAGTGTTTGTCGATGCCCCTCTTTCTTGCCTAGGTCCTGCTGGCACTGGAAAAACTGAGTCTGTCAAGGCTCTTGGTCACCAGCTTGGTCGCTTTGTTCTGGTCTTTAACTGTGACGAGACCTTTGACTTCCAGGTACGTTTCCTCAACCGGATTTGTCCGATTGGCTGGATTCCTGGGGAATTTTTTTCCCCCCATTTATTCACAAAGTTAATTTGACATTTTGATGCTTTGCAAACCACTGAAATTGAAAACTGTTGAAAATGAATGTAAAATCAGGAATAACTACGAAATATAAACATGGCAATAGCAAATAGTGAAACGTTTCATTGAAAATGCGTATGGCAATTTACACGGTAAACAACAGGAATTATTACACTTTGAATCTAATAACCGTAGATCGGTAGCCTTGCTTGTGATTCTGGATAGCGTTGCTACAGCATGCTCTTGAGTGAATTTAGCGCTTTGTTTTTTGTTCTTGCCTGCAGGCTATGGGTCGCATCTTCGTGGGTCTGTGCCAGGTGGGAGCCTGGGGCTGCTTTGACGAGTTTAACCGGCTGGAGGAGCGCATGCTGTCTGCTGTGTCCCAGCAGGTCCAGTTCATTCAGGTGGCTCTGCGTGAACACTGCAACACCGGCCCTGACAGGAGTAAGCCGTCCTACCTTCCAACTGTCGTCTTTGCATCCTGTCCCTCACATTTTCAATTAAAAGAAAACTTAAGACTGCGGTCATAGCTGCTGTTTTCTGTATGACTTTCCCTTTAGAAGGATTTAGGAAAATGCTCAGATAGACGTCAACCTAGATACCGAGTTGTATCATACATTTCCAACAGCTAGTACCTGAGTCTTATTGGATAAGAGTTTGAGAGATGAGGTGTTGGGTTTTAAATCTCTGTTTAAGCTGAGAGTACAGGCATTGTTAAATACAGGTGTGTGTTTCATTTAATATTGCAGGCACCAAAACGATTACCTGCGAGCTCCTAAACAAACAGGTGAAGGTGCGGTCGGACATGGCCATCTTCATCACCATGAACCCCGGCTACGCAGGCAGGTCCAACCTGCCCGATAACCTGAAGAAGCTCTTCCGCAGCTTGGCCATGACCAAGCCGGACCGGCAGCTGATTGCCCAGGTCATGCTGTACTCCCAGGGCTTCCGCACTGCAGAGATCCTCGCCAAGAAGATTGTGCCCTTCTTCAAGTAGGTCCTGCAGCCAGGAGTCCGCTTGCATATTGGATTGTGAATTAAGATTCAAACAGATTTTATTATTTTATTTGCAGATAAACATACGAAATGACAGATCGCTGCAATATGTAAACACTTATTGGACCCTGTTGTGTGTTTTATTTTTGACGTAAAGTGTTTTTTTCTGTGTGAAAATCAATTTGAATAAATTTTTTCAGGATAACGCACACACATCTTTAGACAGATGTTTCAGGTATCACATTGGCTATTGAGAGGGCACAGGCTAAAGAGTGGAAGTGATAACCTTGCCTTTCTTTTGTTTTGATCTTGTAATCGTCGGCTCCCTTGAATTGAAACCCTTGTGTTTCTCTGCAGGCTGTGTGACGAGCAGCTGTCCTCCCAGAGTCACTACGACTTCGGCCTGCGAGCCCTGAAGAGCGTGCTGGTGAGCGCCGGCAACGTGAAGAGAGAGCGGATCCAGAAGATCAAGAGGGAGACAGAGGAGCGTGGAGAGGTGGTGGATGAGGGAGACATCGCAGAAAATCTGCCAGAGCAAGAGGTGAAATATATATATATATATATATATATATATATACGCACACATACAACAGTGCGCACAATTATTTCAACACCTCAAAATGAGTCATTTATGTCCTTTGTATACCTACCTGCATGAAAACCTCTGCGTGTGAGAATTATGTAAATAAATACAGAGTTACTTGATTGTAACTTGGCACAGGAGACTAGTAACTAGTGGTGCTGGTTTCTTGTCTCTGCTTCTGAAGGCAATAAATGTGATGAAGTGCTTCTGTAATTCCCTCATTTCCATTATAGGCAGTGCCCAGTATATATGAACATTTTCACTGCCATGTTGTTTAACCCTCTGGACACATCGATGATACACATCGCTGTCACGTTTCCGCATTGCTTCGTGGTTCACAAACCATTCCCTCTGCCATGCCCCTTGGGGTTATGCTGGCTTTGCTCACGAGAACTCCCTTTTCTGGGTCTAACCCGGCGCTGCTGTCTGCCCTGCACAGATCCTGATCCAGAGCGTGTGTGAGACCATGGTGCCCAAGCTGGTGGCGGAGGACATCCCGCTGCTGTTCAGCCTGCTCTCGGACGTGTTCCCGGGGGTGCCGTACCACCGCGGGGAGATGAGTGCCCTGCGGGAGGAGCTGAAGAAGGTGTGCGCCGAGATGTACCTCACCTACGGAGGAGGGGAAGACGTTGGCGGCATGTGGGTGGAAAAGGTAGGTTAGCATAGCCACTGCTTTGTCTCTGCATAGAGGAGGTAAATGTCAACGTTTATTTTATTTTATAATTGTGGTTAAAATGAATGAAGTTTAAAAAAAAAAAAAAAAAAAAAAAAGTCGACGGCCAGACCCCTCTTAGTGACCCCCTGAGCCGCGATTCATCAGTCTCTTGTATAGCGTGCGGCTTTATAACTGGTTTCCTCGGTATAAAGGGCTGCCTGATGAAGGAAGAGAACTGTAAAAATGACACACTTTTATATATAGTATATTCATTTTTCCTAGGTTCTTCAGCTGTACCAGATCACTCAAATCAACCATGGGCTGATGATGGTTGGCCCGTCTGGCAGTGGAAAGACCATGGCCTGGAGGGTCCTGCTGAAAGCACTGGAGAGGCTTGAGGGAGTGGAGGGCGTGGCCCACATCATCGACCCCAAAGCCATCAGCAAGGACCACCTGTATGGAACCCTGGATCCCAACACCAGAGAATGGACCGATGGGCTGTTCACACATGTGCTCAGAAAGTAAGCAACTTTCAGGACTTGCTGGATTTCATTTAATCTCTTCTGCTGACCTTAGGAACCTAGTCCATTTTCTTTAGGAAAAATTATTTACTAGCAAGCACTTTAATTCATTGTTTGCATTCTGCAGTAATTAACTCCAAGTGCGTGTCATGAACAGAGTGCTGTTTGTATTTCATCGAAAGGTTATATCTTGGTGTAAAAAACATAAATAAATAGAACGGATTTGGCTGCAGGTGGGTTGGCGAGAATGTTCCTGTGTAATACCTTGTTATTTGTAACCCTCCAGGATTATTGATAACGTGAGGGGAGAGCTGCAGAAGCGTCAGTGGATCATCTTCGACGGAGACGTGGATCCTGAATGGGTTGAGAACTTGAACTCCGTGCTGGATGATAACAAGCTGCTCACCTTGCCCAACGGAGAACGCCTCAGTCTGCCGCCCAATGTACGACTTTCTCCCCTTCCTGTATTCTGTACATTTAAAATGATACAAATATAGTTTTAATAAATAGCACATGATACATAAATAATTCACTGCACACAACACCTGATGAGATGATGCAATGCAACACACTAGAATACAGCTAGAGGCAGCTTGTCCTTTTTTTCTTCATTTTCAGTTTAACCCTTTTTTGTGGTGTGCTGTTTAGGTGCGCATCATGTTTGAAGTGCAGGATCTGAAGTACGCCACGCTGGCCACGGTGTCTCGCTGTGGCATGGTGTGGTTCAGTGAAGACGTCCTGAGCACAGACATGATCTCTAACCACTTCCTGGCTCGGCTGCGCAACATCCCTCTGGACGAGGGGGAGGACGAGGCCCAGCGCATGAGGAAAGGCACCGAGGAGGAGGGTGAAGAGGCTGCTTCTCCAATGCTGCAGGTAAACACATTCCTTCCACTCCATTCATTCATTTTCAAAGATTTTGCTGCTCACCAGAGTGTTTGACCAGGTAAAATATTATGGACTTGATTCTCAAACAATTCCTAAAGAACATAACCTGATTTAAGAAAGAACATCTGATTCTGAAAGCTACGTTAATCATAATCTGTAAAAATTGGTTTGTATTTAAAATGAATAAGAGTTGAGGGAGCAAAAACTGTACTTCTTTATTTGGCCATTTAAAGAAACCCTAAAGCATGTTTTGTATATCTATTTGCATTTAATTTGAAATGAACTTTATTTGTAAATGATTTTCATTTACAAATCAATTCTCAGTCTTAGTTTTGAGAATCGAACTCGCTATGTAATACATAATAAAATCTATATATTGTCGTTTTGTCTCCAATGAAAGATCCAAAGAGACGCTGCAGCGATCATGCAGCCCTATTTCACGACGACAGGCTTGGTGATCAAAGCGCTGGAGCATGCCTCCAAGATGGAGCACATCATGGACTTCACGCGGCTGCGCTGCCTGGGCTCCCTCTTCTCCATGTGCCACCAGGCGTGTCGCAACGTCGCCCAGTTCAACAACATGCACCACGACTTCCCAATGCAGATCGACCAGCTGGAGCGCTACATACAGGTGCGCACTGCAGGAAGGGGCTTGATTCTCAGAGTAACGGCTGTGCGTGTCTGCTCCGTGGGGTGTCACGCACTCTTTTTGCATAGTGGTTAGAACTCTCGCTGGCTTTGTGCGCGGTCGCCGGGTTTGCACCCAGCTGCCTCTATATCCCAACATGAAGAGGAAACGCTCTAATGACCCTTGATTTGTGTTTTTACAGCGGTACCTGGTGTATGCTATTTTGTGGTCATTCTCTGGGGACAGCAGATTGAAAATGAGAGCAGAACTCGGAGAATACATCAGACGCATCACTACCATCCCGCTGCCCACTGCGCCAAATGTTCCTATCATTGATTATGAGGTAGTGTTTCTTTCTATTTCTGTAACATGATTTGCTATGTAGGTGCCCATGTTGTGTCCTCTGCAAATTCTCCTCCAAATAACAACGTCCCGCTCCTCAGGTTTCAATCACAGGGGAATGGCAGTCCTGGCAGGCCAAGGTCCCCCAGATCGAAGTGGAGACCCACAAAGTGGCCGCCCCCGATGTCGTGGTGCCCACGCTGGATACAGTCCGCCACGAGGCCCTCCTGTACACCTGGTTAGCTGAGCACAAGCCTTTGGTGCTGTGTGGCCCTCCAGGTTCTGGCAAAACCATGACCCTGTTCTGCGCCCTCAGGGCGTTGCCAGATATGGAGGTAAGATTCATTTAAATAACAATTATATAATACAGAGCGTGCATGCCATTGTAATCTGGGGCGCAAAATCATAGCAATATTTATGTTGCATGGTTTCTTATTAAGCTTTGTGAATTTGAGATCATGGTCTGTTTCATACTGGTGTCTCAGTTTTGCCGTTTTGTACTTTGCCCATTGGACAAATTGTTTTTATTTATTTATTTTTCCTGTGTTCGTTCTGTTGCTAGAAAAACACTCCGGTATATTTCTAGAGAGCCATGCAAGTTTCTGAAACCTGAATTGTGGAAGTCTAGCACCTCCACACAAACATTTTAAAAAGTGTTTACGTTCTACCCCTGTCGCTTCTGATTGGCTAGCTGTGAAAAAAGCTGATCTGTTGGTTACAAAGAAACACAGAAATGGCTGCCAGGAGAGCCTCTGGTATTTACGTTTTTTAGTCAATTAGCAAATAAGTGATACTGCTTTCTTTAATACATGAACCTGACATTTAAATGCTGCAATCTAGTAAAGTTACAAAAAAAACACTAGTCACTAAGATGTTCGTGGTCAAACATGTGCTTGGGTTTAAAAAACAAAGTTTACTGTTTAGAAGCATTCAAAGACAAACTTTCCCAGGCAATTTTTTTTTTTTTTTTTTTTTTTTTGCTAACCTAGTTTGCTATTTACCATTTACATATGTTTTTGGATTTAAACGCTATTTTTAAAAAAATTACTTTTGTTTTTACTAGATTTGAACAGAAGCAATATTTGTTATTTATTGGACGCGCACAGTCCATAGATTTGTAAAGTTATTAAAACATGAAGATTGACAAATATGTTTATAATGATAGAAATGAAATGCTGATCTATGAGATTATCTGTTTATAGTAGAATATATAGTGGGGGGTGGGGTTGGGGTTGGGGGTGGTGGGGGTGGGGGGCAGAAGCTATTTTTATATTTGAATAACTCCCAAGTACTGCTTATTGTAGTTGTACTCTTAGTATGTTAATAACATTTACTAGCAGATGTGTTCCAAACTGCACTGAAAGGAACATTTAGCTGTGGAAGTGAAGCTAGTAAAAAGCCTGTCTTGCAGAGAGACTAAATTGGTGTGATATCTTTTTTTAAATTCTGTGTCATTGTGTCTAATCGTTCTCCACTGCTCCAGGTGGTAGGTCTGAACTTCTCCAGTGCCACCACTCCAGAGCTGCTTCTGAAGACGTTTGACCATTACTGTGAGTACCGGCGCACTCCCAATGGAGTGGTGCTGGCCCCGGTGCAGCTCGGCAAGTGGCTGGTGCTCTTCTGCGATGAAATCAATTTGCCTGACATGGACAAGTATGGAACCCAGAGAGTCATCTCTTTCATCAGACAGGTAGGGAAGGGGAGAGGAGCTGGGGGCAGGGGGGGGAGGCCTGCCACGCAATCACGCATGTTTCAATTACACAGTCCTTAATAAAACAGACTGTACGTATTTTTTGTGGCTGTCATCCGTGTCTGCAAATGAGTTGGTGAAAGCGTGCTTGGGTACTTCCTGATGCAGTTTTCATTTTGCACCTGCAGATGGTGGAACACGGTGGTTTCTACCGCACCTCGGATCAGACCTGGGTTAAACTGGAAAGAATCCAGTTTGTGGGTGCTTGCAACCCTCCTACAGACCCTGGAAGGAAACCCCTCACTCACCGGTAAAGCAAGACACAGAACTGACTAATAATGACTTCCACTCCGTTCTGTTTTCTGTGTTTCGGAATGCAGAATGACTGCGTTTGTTTTTCTTCTGTACGTTTTCAGATTCCTGCGACACGTGCCAGTGGTTTATGTGGATTATCCAGGCCCGGCTTCGCTCACCCAGATCTACGGCACGTTTAACCGCGCCATGCTCCGGCTCATCCCATCACTCCGTACATACGCAGAGCCCCTCACTGCTGCCATGGTGGAGTTCTACACCATGTCACAGGTGAGGTCAAACAACACTAATACAGGTGTTGATAATACATGCCATTAGTTCTAGTAGTAAGCTTACTTTGTTAAATTTTAATGCCTTGGCTAGCAGCCTCCGGGGTGATTTCTGTCTTGATCGGGCTACTCTTGAAACGTCTGAACATACAGGTGTCTAAATGCGCAACTTGAAAATACTGTACTGTTCTGTAAGGAACAGAAACAGAATTTTGGCATCGTCTGTGACGAGCGAGCAGAAGATCACAGGTGTTTTGTGAAATTTGTACTTCAATAATGTTTTTATACAGGAACGCTTCACCCAAGACATCCAGCCTCACTACATCTATTCCCCTCGAGAAATGACCCGGTGGGTAAGAGGCATCTTTGAAGCGCTGAGGCCCCTGGAGACGCTGGCTGTAGAAGGACTGATAAGAATCTGGGCTCATGAAGCACTGCGACTGTTCCAAGACAGGTGGGTGCAGCATTGAGGAACAAATTCATACAAATAGAAATACAAATCATTTAATGTCTGTGTGTGTCTGTGTGTGTGTGTTTATTTTTTTTCCTGTAATAAGCCTTTTATTATTTTTTATTTTAGGCTAGTAGAGGATGAGGAAAGGCGCTGGACAGATGAGAACATTGATATGGTGGCTTTGAAGCATTTCCCCAACATTGACAAAGAAAAAGCATTGAACAAACCCATCCTGTACAGCAACTGGCTGTCCAAGGTAGCCACTGCCAGCCTGTCGTGATTATGATGTGTGTTGAATAGTGCATGTGTATGAGTTTTGTTACTCCAGGATTAAACAGGCAGTGAGTGTACATGGAGCTGCGAGAGTGGTTTGGGGGGAGGTTTTAAAGTGATTTAAAATGAATTGCATTTCCGGTTCTCAACTCCTCCTCTCATTCTTGTTCTTAGGATTACGTGCCGGTGGATCAGGAAGAGCTGCGAGACTATGTCAAAGCCAGACTGAAAGTATTTTACGAGGAGGAATTGGATGTGCCTCTGGTTTTGTTCAATGAAGTCTTGGACCACGTATTAAGAATTGACCGGTAGGTTAAAATGTTAAGAAAAACAGAAGTAGTAATAATTGACACTTTTTAATTATTTAATGGTAATCGATCGCTTACACAAATGCTTTAAAGTTAGATTTAGTGCCTTTTTTTAATTTTAGAAACACTAAAATCAAACTTGGTCAAATTCAACGACTAGAAGTCCTTTTGAATATCTTCAATGTTTGCCATTGAATGTATTGAGTTTCTTTTTATTATTTTTGAATGTGTAGCGATTTAGTGTTTTAATAGTTCTGGATGACCTGCCTATAAACATCCATGTTTGTTGTCTTCTCAGGATCTTCCGCCAGCCTCAGGGTCACTTGCTCCTTATCGGAGTCAGCGGTGCTGGAAAAACAACCCTGTCTCGCTTTGTTGCCTGGATGAACGGACTCAGCGTTTATCAGATCAAGGTGCCGTCCTATAAGCGGGCCTTAGCAATTCTGTGTGTTTGTGTGTGAAACAGATGAAACCTAACCAATTAGCTTTGTAAATCTCTTTCAAGTCCTGTAATGCTGGGTTTGTGTGCACAGGTGCATAGGAAATACACAGGGGAAGACTTTGATGAGGACCTGAGGACCGTGCTGCGTCGCTCCGGCTGCAAGAATGAAAAGATCGCTTTCATCATGGATGAATCTAACGTGCTGGATTCAGGATTCCTGGAACGTATGAACACACTGCTGGCCAACGGCGAGGTAAGATGAAAACATTTTGCTAGTGTGCTTCTGTACTTAAATTATACATACTGGGGGGGGGGGCGAGCGAGCTTTTTAGAAGACACGGTCTTGTAGTAAAGACCAACTGTCTGTAGGGGGCATGTAAAATGTCATTGTGTTGATGTTGTCCTGCGCAGGTGCCTGGTCTGTTTGAAGGCGATGAGTACGCCACCTTGATGACCCAGTGCAAGGAGGGAGCTCAGAAGGAAGGGCTGATGCTGGACACTCACGAGGAGCTGTACAAGTGGTTCACGAGCCAGGTGATCAGGAACCTGCACGTGGTGTTCACCATGAACCCATCCTCCGAGGGGCTGAAGGACAGGGCTGCCACCTCTCCAGCTCTCTTCAACAGGTCAGCAATCCTGCTTCCTTTTAGAAATACGAGAAGAAACTGAATCAATTCGGTGACAGACATCCGTCTTCAGCCCCAGCCAGCACTAACCGTGGCCCCTCGCTGTTTGTTTAGGTGCGTGTTGAATTGGTTCGGAGACTGGTCTACAGAAGCGTTATACCAGGTGGGCAAAGAGTTCACCAGCAAGATGGACCTGGAGAAGCCGAACTACGTTGTGCCCGACTACATGCCCATCGTGTACGACAAGCTCCCCCAGCCTCCCTCCCACCGCGAGGCCATCGTCAACAGCTGTGTGTTTGTGCATCAAACTCTGCACCAGGTAAACAGCAGAACACCACAGCCCAGAGCAGTTTGGTTTATGTGTTTTTGTTTTCTTTCCTTATCAAAACTGCACATTTTACACAGCCACGTGGTGTGCTGGGTGAGCCGTACAGTGCAGGTTCGCATCCTGGCTGTGCAGAGTCGTCGGTCTTCACCGGGGATTCCAAAGGGAGCGTCACATTGGCTCTGGCGCTCCCGTGGCTTAGGGAGGCAAAATCAGCAGGGACCGTTTCTCCCCATTGTGCTACAGGCACCTAGTGAGGTTTAATGTTACAGATGGTTTTCTCCATTTTCAGGCAAACAACCGATTGGCTAAGCGTGGCGGCCGCACCATGGCCATCACCCCGCGACACTACCTGGACTTCATTAACCACTACGCTAACCTGTTCAACGAGAAGCGCAGCGAGCTGGAGGAGCAGCAGATGCACCTGAACGTGGGGCTGCGCAAGATCAAGGAGACTGTGGACCAGGTAACTGACATCAGCACTCCTGCTGAGAGGAACTCCATTTTGTGTTCGAGCAGGGCGGGCCAGCTGATGGCTGATTGAGCTCCACAGTATGGCTCTTGATTTTAGAGGTCAAGTATCCCATTCAAGGCTGTAAATGGATTTGGATAGACAGCAGTGTGAACTGGAGCCTTCACTAGAAGCAGGTCCAGTCATAAGGCAATGCAATGGATAGTGTTTTAAACATGCTGCTTGTAAGGTACGTGCATCAGCTGGTTACAGAAGGTCTTTGTTTCAGTTTTTCCTTTGCTTTGTTCCTTTAGGTTGAGGAGCTCCGTCGGGACCTAAGGATCAAGAGCCAGGACTTGGATGTGAAGAACGTGGCAGCCAATGACAAGCTGAAGAAGATGGTGAAGGATCAACAGGAAGCAGAGAAGAAAAAGGTAACCCTGAAAACTGGTGATGGGGGTGTGTAATCTCCTATAGCTCCATTGCTCAAATCCAACTGTATTATCAAAAGCAAATATGTGCTGAAAACTATGTACTAGAGCAGAAGCTGTGTGAGTCTGTCCCTTTTTGTGTGTGAGTGAGGTTGGTTTTTATCCGCACTCTATTATTTAACACTGGCTTGACAGAGCACTAAACTAAGCCTGGTGTGGGTTGCTGTGCATTGCAGGTTATGAGCCAGGAAATTCAGGAGTCCGTTTACAAGCAGCAGGAAATTATTAAAGACAAGCAAATGAAAGTGAAAGAAGACTTGGACATGGTGGAACCTGCTGTGCTTGAAGCTCAGAACGGTAAGTGTCCAGCAACTAATATTATTAGAAGTACAGCTTGGAATGGGCTAGCTCAGTGTCTGTAACTGTGTGCTGGGATGGTAATAAGACTCCTATTGTATAGCAGTTTCACCCATTCCAGGGTTTATTAAATGGGAGTCTTATTTCAATCCCTAGTGTAGTTAAGTAGTTGCTCAAGACAGAGTCCTGTCCAGAGACCCGCTTCCGACCTGGACACGCAACTACAGGACCCGACCCAAACCCGCAACCCGCTGCAGCACCACCTTCTTACCTCCGACCCGACCCGCAAGTGTACCGTCGACTGCCTCTCACACTGTCAGTGTCACAGTATGCGATAGGCTATACATATTTGCTATCTCTACTTCTTTACTATAAAATACCTGTCTATTCCATTCATGCCACCAGTTGAAAGGGAGCTACACCTGTGCTTTCTCAGATGATGTACCAGTTTTGTGGCTGTCGTTCACAAAAACATAATGACAGGTTTTACAAGCAACGAATCCAGTCACATGTTCATTATTTTCATCCTCTTTGATTCCAAAATAACTCCACACTTGTGATTTACGTTTCGCACTATTATCCACCCCATGATTTAAACCCTGAGCTGTCTTTTGTTTCATCTCGTCCACATGTGTTTTTAATATCACCAAGCAGATGTGATAAAAGGATCTCACGACGTATCAAACAAGCAGCAATACAAACCAAGAACACTGCTTAGACATTTATCTTCTAATCCCTTATTTGGGAAAGGGCTACAGACGAGTATGCTGAAAGGACAGAAAACGATTTTGGCGATTTTTGAAATTCAGACCCAAGCCTGACTCTAAATGATATTTTCTGACTTGCACTCGAACCACAAACCACAAAAACATTCGGATTCCACCCCCGGGCACCCGACCCAATGCAGGACTCTGGCTCAGAGCATTGTATTGTAACGCTTGAAATGTTTTTGCTTACGATTGTAAGTCGCCCTGGATAAGGGCGTCTGCTAAGAAATAAGTAATAATAATAATAATAAATTGTATCTGGTTTTATTTAAATAAATGATTTTGTTTTTTCAAAACCTGTTTTATTTTTTTTACATGCTGTATTTCAACCTTGTTCCTCATGTACTGTTCTCTGCTCTTTTTTTCCTCTCCTCCGAATCATCTGTTGAGTTTTCATAACTTCTCAACCCTGTCTTTCATGCTCTTTCTCTGCATTGCGGCGGCGCCCTCTCTTGGCCGTTCTTAGCCGTTAAGTCCATAAAGAAGCAGCACCTGGTAGAGGTCCGCTCAATGGCCAACCCCCCTGGTGCAGTGAAGCTGGCTCTGGAGTCCATCTGTCTGCTCCTGGGAGAAAGCACCACTGACTGGAAACAGATCCGCTCCATCATAATGAGGGAGAACTTCATCCCAACCATTGTTAACTTTTCTGCCGATGAGATCAGGTGAATAAAATGGGTAAAGTCCAGCCACTGCTGAGTGTTGGAAATGAAACTGATTGTCGTGTTGGCTAGCAGATGTGTGTTTCTGTTTGTTTATTTTTTTTTTTTTTTAACTCTACAAAAGCAACCAATCAAAAAGAAAATCTTTTTTTTTTTCTACTTCTCATCAAGCAAGGGCGGCACCTTTTTATAAATAAATAGTTACAGAAATGTAAGCCAGTATAAAGTCGCGGTTTCTAGATTTTACAGAAACTTTAGCCACGCCATTGCGTCTCCGTTAGTCTTGTCCTCAGCAGGGACTGCAGTGTGTGTGAGTTGCTGCTGAAGACCGGGCTGCCTTGTGTAACCTTTGGCTTTTGCTGATGACACTGACATTAATAGGTTCCTTTTAAAACTGTTACTGGCTTGACTTGTTTCTCTATTGACAATAGACTATTCCCTGTGGAAGTGATGTCTGACTCCAGATTTAAAATGGGTAACCCCTGCTTGTGAGGATTGTACACCGATACATGATTCAAAATCTTAAGCGATTGAAGTTCACTGTGACGATCGTCACATGCTTTCCGTTACCATTGCTCTAAATCATTCAATCGCTTTATTCTGCTAGCCAGGGAACCCCCAGTTTCTCTCTCCGACCCCAGCAGTGGTTGCACTCCCCCGTTCTCTGCATGTTGCATTAAAAAAAAACAACCCATTTCTTGTCACCCTTCCACTAGCTGTGAGCTCTATTAAGAAGCATCATCTTGTCGAAGTGAGAGCCATGGCCAACCCACCAGCTGCAGTAAAACTGGCTTTAGAGTCAATCTGCCTCCTGCTGGGTGAGGAGACTAATGACTGGAAAAAGATCAGACAAGTTATTGTCAGAGATAATTTCATCACCAGCATAGTCAACTTTGTTTCAGAAGACTTAAGGTATCCATTTTCACTTGTTTGGTTGTTTTGTAGTTTTTTTGTTTGTTTTTTTTGTTTGTTTCCTCCATTTGCTTTGCTCTTGAACTGCTGGTGCATGGGGATACATTTGTTGAGTGATTCATCCATGTAGCATGTTGTGCTTTTAACAATCTGCACTCTGTATGTGGTAAATATCAAGTAATGGGGAGATGGACTTCAAGCGAGACGAGTTTCTGGGTCTGCAGTCCCCTGGATCACCTGGGGTGATGTGTGTCCGCAGAGGATGTTTCATTTGCCTGAGAGGTTCCTATTGCTGTCAGAGGGGAAACCAAAACACGCTGTGTTGCACTGCACCCCTGTCTCTGCAGGTATCCTGAATGGGTGGAAATACTAATAGAATGGAATTGGTTAGCATAAGGAAGTGCTTAATGGGGGTAAGCATTCGGGAACCCTGTGTTTTCAGTTGCATCAGTTACTATCCTGTTGTGTATGAAATTAAATAAACAAACCGCACCAGTCAGTCTAAAAATGATAAAAACCCGCTGCTTTTTTGTCTGTCAGCTTTTTCTAATCATAGTTTGTTTTTCACAGCGATTCCATCCGTGAAAAGATGAAGAAGAACTACATGTCAAACCCCAGTTTCAACTATGAGCTTGTGAACAGGGCGTCTCTGGCTTGTGGGCCTATGGTGAAATGGGCCATCGCTCAGGTAAAGACGCTACAGCAAGTATTTCGTCAGTCATCTTGAACTGCCGGTGTCAGGTGTGACAGTTGTGTCCGCTGCAGTCCAATGTCTTTTCCACTGTCTGATTTTTAAGCTAGTGTTTATAAAAAGGATTAACCTGTGTGTTTTTTTTTTTTTTTGTTTTGTTTTTTTTAATGTATTTGTAACGAGCGTGCTGGTTTGCTTCCTCCGCAGCTGAATTACGCGGACGTGCTGAAGAGGGTGGAGCCCCTGCGCAACGAGCTGCAGAAGCTGGAGGACGACGCCATGGAGAACCAGTCGAGGGCGGAGGAGGTGGAGCAGATGATCCGCGACCTGGAGTCCAGCATCGCCCGCTACAAGGAGGAGTACGCCGTGCTCATCTCCGAGGCACAGGCCATCAAGGCAGACCTGGCAGCCGTCGAGGCCAAGGTGGGGGACACACGTTATTTTATCAACTAAAGCACGCAAAAATAAATAAGAATAATTTTAACTCCGTGAAGAAGTGTACTGGAATTGTCACAGGCTTATCTACTTTTTAAAGTAGCTTGATATTTATAGAGGAATGCAATATTTACCTTGCGATTATGGAACATCATAGGGATTTAAAAAAAAAAAATATATATATATATATATATATATATATACCATGTTTCCAATAAGCTTGCCCCGATAACCCTCAGGTGAACCGCAGCACAGCCCTGCTGAAGAGCTTGTCCGCCGAGCGTGACCGCTGGGAGAAGACCAGCGAGACCTTTAAGAACCAGATGTCCACCATCGCTGGAGACTGCTGCCTGTCCGCAGCCTTCATCGCCTACGCCGGGTACTTCGATCAGCAGATGCGTCAGAATCTGTTCACCACCTGGTCACACCACATGCAGCAGGCCAACATTCAGGTAGACGCGTGTTTCTCAGCAGCTCTGCGTGTTCCTGGAATGTATTAATATATTGTATTGATAGGGTGGTCTAGAAGTAGCTGGGCAAGTGGGATGAAAAAACAGGAGGTAACGATACTGTTCAAACGATTTGCCTTGTGGGGTACTTTTTGAAGCATTTCTAGCATTTCCTCACTGTAGACCTACTGAAAGGTAGGTTGAGGTAGACAACATTGACAGAGATCCAAGTAGTGTCTACTTTTTTTGCATTTATCTATGAATTCTCATTGTCTCTTCAGTTCCGCACGGACATCGCTAGGACGGAGTACCTGTCGAACGCTGACGAGCGGCTGCGCTGGCAGGCCAACTCCCTGCCTGCTGACGACCTCTGCACTGAGAATGCCATCATGCTCAAGAGATTCAATAGGTTGGTTATTTTTATGTATAAGGATCCTGTGTTTTCCAATAAGGGCAACTGGTAAGCTAATTGCCCACTCCCTTTTTTTTTTTTTTAAACCTGAAAATTTCTCTTGCAGATACCCGCTTATCATCGATCCCTCTGGACAAGCCACAGAGTTCATCATGAATGAGTACAAAGAGCGCAAGATCACCAGGACCAGCTTCCTGGACGATGCCTTCAGGAAGAACTTGGAGAGCGCCCTGCGATTCGGGAACCCACTGCTGGTTCAGGTGGGTGCATGTTCCAGCACACTGTCTGGGTGGGGCGCGGGTTCCAGCGCGCTGGCTGGGTGGGCATGGATTGCTGAGGATTTAAACCACTTTTAAAATCGCAGGACGTGGAGAGTTACGACCCCATTCTGAATCCGGTCCTGAACAGAGAGGTACGAAGGACTGGGGGACGAGTTCTCATCACTCTCGGGGACCAGGACATCGACTTGTCTCCTTCCTTCGTCATCTTCCTCTCCACCAGAGACCCGACGGTAAGTGAACTGAAATTGAATGGTGATGAACTTTTATTTTTCATTGGTAACCACGACCAGCTGTAACACAATGTAGCTTTGTTCGTTAAGAATGAAGGTTAAGTAGCAGTATTACAGAATTACAACTGCGCAGCAAGGTGAGCCATATGATATGGAGATAATACATATTTTTTAAAATCAAGAAGTTTGGAGAAAGTTCATGGAAGTTCAAGGCAGGTATCCTGTTCACCAGAATATAGAATGTGACGCAGGATTCTTCTTCTATGGTTCCAAATGCACACTGTTTATTCTTAACTGATTTGTTACTGTTGCATTGGTGGGTGTGTTTCCAGGTGGAGTTCCCTCCAGACCTGTGTTCTCGCGTGACCTTTGTGAACTTCACCGTGACCCGCAGCAGCTTGCAGAGCCAGTGTCTCAACGAGGTGCTGAAAGCAGAGAGGCCGGACGTGGATGAGAAGCGCTCGGACCTCCTTAAACTGCAAGGTGGGCCTTGGGACTGACAGAGCTACGGGGTTTGATTTGGAAGCTTAACAAGGAGGGGTGCCCGATTTTCGGATTTGATTTATTAAGCGTTTAAACGTCTTTGGAAAGTCAGTAGCCACTCTGATAACTAGAAGTACTCCCAATAGATGTTAACCCTTTCAGTCCTGAATTTTATGTCATTTTAAAAAGGAACTCCTTTATTGAGTATACATGTGAACAAGGCAACAGTACATATATTTTGTTCATGTATTTCTACACTACCTCGGACTGGGACGTAGGAGTCCTGTGAGGTTCCAATGGGATTTCATACGGCGCAAAGATAACAGGACTGAAAGGGTTCAGATATATGACTGCAGTGTAAATGTCTTTTATGACTACATTAGTCCCACATGATGGACTATGAAACACTCTATAGTTACTCCTATAGTTACTACTGTGTAAACATTAAGGCCAACATTTACTTCACATGCATGTTTGACAACCTTTTAAACGATTTGAATGGAGTCCAAGCATTTAACAACACCCCCGTTAACAAGCCAATGCTGGCGGTAGGCTTGGCGAATCCAAACACAGCCTTGCTTCATTTCCCACCGAGCGTGCCTCTTGCTAATGGAGGTTTCCTCTCCCATCGATCGGCAGGCGAGTTCCAGCTTCGTCTGCGGCAGCTCGAGAAGTCCCTGCTGCAGGCCCTGAACGAGGTGAAGGGTCGCATCCTGGACGACGACACCATCATCACCACGCTGGAGAACCTGAAGAAGGAGGCGGCCGAGGTGACCCGCAAGGTGGAGGAGACGGACATCGTCATGCAGGAGGTGGAGACGGTGTCCCAACAATACCTGACCCTGTCCACAGCCTGCAGCAGCATCTACTTCACCATGGAGGCGCTCAACCAGGTGAGACTGCGGCACGGCCACAGCTGGACTGGTGATGTGTTTGCAAGACTGCTGTACAAAGTGTGCGTCTGCTTTCCAGTTTGGCTGTTGATTGTCACATTGCTGACATGCCCAGCCATCCCATTTGCTGTATTACATAAACAAAGTCTAGAAGACGCTGTCATTTATTTATTTATTTATTTATTTATTTATTTATTTATTAATTAATTAATTAATTTTTTCATTGGATGCTGGTTTAGGTGGCAGAACTAGAACACAAACCATTTACTAGAAGTACACATCCCTTTTATTTAGGATTGCATTACACCGGGAGCCCCCTAATACTTGTGTTTCTATAGTTTAAGATACTAATTGTATGCTAGTTGTGACTGTGGTTGTGATGTTTCTCTCTCTCGCTTCAGATCCACTTCCTCTACCAGTATTCACTGCACCTCTTCCTGGATATTTACCACACTGTGCTGTATGAGAACACCAACCTGAAGGGCATCACTGACCACACCCACCGCCTGTCCATCATCACCAAAGATCTGTTCCAGGTCCGGATTCCTCCTCTGACTGCATGCTGCTGTTTCTGAGCACAGCGGGCAGATCCACGTGTGTAACCATCCCCTTGTGTTCTACCCCAACAGATCGCTTTCAATAGAGTGGCGAGAGGGATGCTGCATCACGATCACATCACCTTTGCCATGCTGATGGCCAGGATCTACCTTAAAGGGATAAACAGGTGAAAGGTTTATTACTGGATTTAATTCATCTATTGATTTTCAGGTTTGTTTTCATTTTAAAAGATAAAACGTTTGCGTTCTTGCATTCCTTGTAATTAAGTTCTAGATGAACAGCTGGAGATCAGTAGATGTTTTTGCAGGCTGCTTTTGTGGGGGGCAATCGGAAGCTAACCCTCCAAAAACTAAATCAATGATAATAATTCAATTGTTTCGTTTCACTGAGGCAATAAATGATGAAATGACTGAAAACATATTGCTGCCGCCGTTTTGTCTAATGCAGATATTTTTTCATGTGTTTTTACCTCTGTATTGCAGCGAGCCCTCGTATGATGCAGAGTTCCAGCATTTCCTCCGAGGGAAGGAGATTGTGTTGACCGGCTCCTCTGTGCCCAAGGTCAAAGAACTGACCAGTGACCAGGCTGAGGCAATGGTCCGTCTGAGTCGCCTGCCTGCCTTTAAGGACCTTGTTTCAAAAGTTGAGGCTGACGAGGTAAGTGCGTTACCTGTTCAATGTGTAAAAACCTGGTGCTCCTGTTTTAAGTAACAGTTGTTGTATTCTGTACTGCTGTAAGTCGGTGTTTTCAGTGCACCCTTCCTCTTAAGGTTTGAGTATCTACCTCTGCACACGTTGGCTGTTCTGTCGTTTATTTTTTTGTATCCAGTATTAATGTGTTTAAATCTTCAATGTGTGAGATTACAGTGGGCCGTGGGATTTGTTCTGTTGTTGCTGTTATTAACTCATTTTATTTGTCTTTTATTTCATTTAGCAAATCTTCATCTGGCTGGAGAGCAGCTCTCCAGAACAGACTGTGCCCTATCTGTGGACTGAAGAGAAACCCGCAAGTGAGTTTTGGGTCTGTGTCGGAGCGTGGAGATTGTTTTGTTGTTTTTATTAGCTTTGTTCACACTGCTCTCCTTGTCCTCTCTCCAGCTCCAATCGGGCAGGCGGTTCATCAGCTGCTGCTGATCCAGGCTTTCCGCCCCGACCGCCTCCTGGCCGTGTCTCACAACTTCGTAGCCAAAGTCCTGGGAGAAAGCTTCATGGCCATCATTGACCAGCCACTGGACCTGGGCAGCATTGTGGACAGTGAGGTAACTACCTGGAGCAATGCTGCTCACACTTTCACACAGTGAAAAGCACAGCAAAGTGCAGTGAAGCACAGTGAAAAGCACAGCAAAGTGCAGTGAAGCGCAGTGAAAAGCAAAGTGCAGTGAAGCGCAGTGAAAAGCAAAGTGCAGTGAAGCGCAGTGAAAAGCAAAGTGCAGTGAAGCGCAGTGAAAAGCACAGTGCAGTGAAGCGCAGTGAAAAGCACAGCAAAGTGCAGTGAAGCGCAGTGAAAAGCACAGCAAAGTGCAGTGAAGCACAGTGAAAAGCACAGCAAAGTGCAGTGAAGCACAGTGAAAAGCAAAGTGCAGTGAAGCACAGTGAAAAGCAAAGTGCAGTGAAGCACAGTGAAAAGCACAGTGAAAAGCACAGGGTTGTCTGGTTTTGATCACCCTCTGGCACAGTCCTACCTAATATTCAACTATTGTATTCTTACAAAAATGTTAGAAATATGTAAAGTACAGGGTTGTTTAGTTAAATACAGGAGTAAGAGTACTGCGATGTGCTTTATTACTAGTATTTGTATTGAGTAGTTTGTATAACTGTCTCTGTGCAATGCACTGCAGCCATCGCGTAATGTATAGCGGGCCTACAGGACCAGCCTGAAGCTGCTGAGAGTCCCTGAGCTAGAGGAATGTAACCCCTTTCAGTCCTCCACCGAGAGCAACAAGGTGTTTTTTTTCTGGAGAATCCTAATAAAGTAGAAGGTCCAGTTGTTGTACTAACCCAGACGGGGGTGTCCTCTAGGTGAAGCCCAGCACCCCGGTTTTGATGTGCTCTGTACCTGGGTATGATGCCAGCGGTCTTGTGAGGGACCTAGCAGCTGAACAGAACAAACAGATCACCTCCGTTTCCATCGGTAAGATCAGCTAGAATTCTGAACACTGGGTAACTAGGTGTTCTCCTCCAAGTGTAAGTGATTCTTTAACTGTGAAAGTGTCCAAGTTAAACTCCTCCAGAAAACTATCCCCCTTCGCAGCTTTGGTATTGAAACCTGTTTTTATTGAGTCTTGCGAGCAATTAAATGTTTTTATAATATATATACATACCATATGTTTTTATACCAAAGAGGGTAAAGTAGATATTTTGGCTTGATAACAATGAAAGGGGGAATCGGGACTAAAATATTCACCCATGCCTTCTGTCTAGGTTCTGCTGAGGGATTCAACAAAGCAGACAGGGACATCAACACAGCAGTCAAGTCTGGCAGGTTTGTAAATATATAGAACTATATTAATAATTACTTTTATTTATCAAATATACATCTGCTTTTATTTATTAAATCTCAACCATGTTAGTTTACAGGCCGCTTTCAAATTCTTCAAATCCAATTTTCCATGGTGTAATGCGTGCTGTGCTGTGAATCGGGTTACTGTATCTGACAGTGAATGGAGTTACTGTATCTGACAGTGCTGTGAATCAGGTTACTGTATCTGACAGTGCTGTGAATCAGGTTACTGTATCTGACAGTGCTGTGAATCGTGTTACTGTATCTGACAGTGCTGTGAATCAGGTTACTCTATCTGACAGTGCTGTGAATGGGGTTACTGTATCTGACAGTGCTGTGAATGGGGTTACTGTATCTGACAGTGCTGTGAATGGGGTTACTGTATCTGACAGTGCTGTGAATCGTGTTACTGTATCTGACAGTGCTGTGAATCAGGTTACTCTATCTGACAGTGCTGTGAATGGGGTTACTGTATCTGACAGTGCTGTGAATGGGGTTACTGTATCTGACAGTGCTGTGAATGGGGTTACTCTATCTGACAGTGCTGTGAATCAGGTTACTCTATCTGACAGTGCTGTGAATCAGGTTACTGTATCTGACAGTGCTGTGAATGGGGTTACTGTATCTGACAGTGCTGTGAATGGGGTTACTGTATCTGACAGTGCTGTGAATGGGGTTACTGTATCTGACAGTGCTGTGAATCAGGTTACTGTATCTGACAGTGCTGTGAATTAGGTTACTCTATCTGACAGTGCTGTGAATCAGGTTACTCTATCTGACAGTGCTGTGCTCTTGATACACAGGTGGGTAATGCTGGAGAATGTCCACCTGGCCCCTGGCTGGCTAATGCAGTTGGAGAAGAAGCTGCACTCCATGCAGCCTCACGCCTGCTTCCGCCTCTTCCTCACCATGGAAATCAACCCCAAGGTAAAGCAAAGGTTCCAGCTCCGCATCCTTTTTAAACTGCTTTTTTTGTTTTGTTTCTTTTCCTTAAGGATGAGTAACATCCTGTATCTTCCTATCTTTTCAGCACAATTGTTTAACTAATCATTTCTGTGCTTAAAGATTTTTAATCTTTAGAATGCAGTGGGTAATGGTTTAATCTGAGTTACAAATCTGCTTGATGACTCCTTGTTGCCAGTTAGCAATGGGCTCTGACTGCTGTCTTCGCTCTCTCTCTCTCTCTCTCTCTCTCTCTCTCTCTCTCTCTCTCTCTCTCTCTCTCTCTCTCTCTCTCTCTCTCTCTCTCTCTCTCTCTCTCTCTCTCTCTCTCTCTCTCTCTCTCTCTCTCTCTCTCTCTCTCTCTCTCTCTCTCTCTCTCTCTCTCTCTCTCTCTCTCTCTCTCTCTCTCTCTCTCTCTCTCCCCTCCCTAGGTTCCAGTGAACCTGTTGCGTGCCGGGCGCATCTTTGTGTTTGAACCTCCTCCTGGAGTGAAGGCCAACATGCTGAGGACCTTCAGTAGTATCCCTGTGGCTCGGATGTGCAAGGTACCAGCCCGGCTGTGTTCATATAGATCAATAACTATTGGAGACAAATGCATGCAATTGTACTGTTTTTCAAACTGTGGGCCCTGTTTAGGTATGTTTTTGGAAGTTTGTTTCTAGTTATTGTTAGGTTAAATGGGAATAAACCAATAAAGTGTCTCGCAGTTGAAAAAGAGCTTCATAAACTTGAAACTTTAATCCAATAATAACCCTAATGTAATAGCAATTGTTGCCTTGCAGGCTCCGAATGAGCGCGCCCGCCTGTACTTCCTGCTGGCCTGGTTCCATGCCATCATTCAGGAGCGGCTGCGCTACGCTCCCCTGGGCTGGTCCAAGAAGTACGAGTTCGGAGAGTCGGACCTGCGCTCTGCCTGTGACACTGTGGACACCTGGCTCGATGACACTGCCAAGGTGAGCGCGCTGCCGTGGGGAGGAGCAGCACGGCGAATGGACGCAAGCATTTTCTCTTCTCTCTGTTTTAGGGATTACATTTTGAGTGCATAAGGGCTTTGTTTTACTGAAACTTGTTATCCATATGCCTGTAACATGTAAAATGGAAAGAGTTTTTAACGTTGTGATGGGACAGGCACACCCCTGACTCTCCTGGGTTTCTGGTTTATTCATGAAAAGTTGCTGTTGTGTATTGTAGGGCCGCCAGAACATCTCCCCTGATAAGATCCCGTGGGCTGCACTGAAGACCCTGATGGCCCAGTCCATCTACGGCGGCCGCATTGACAACGAGTTCGACCAGCGCTTGCTCAACACCTTTCTGGAACGCATCTTCACCACCGGCAGCTTCGACAGCGAATTCAAACTGGCCTCAAAGGTGGACGGGCACAAAGATATCCAGATGCCCGACGGCATCAGGTATTCGCAGTCTCGCTAATGGGATGTATTTATGAATAAGTGTGTTTGCTCTTGGCAGGCCTGCTCTTCTAACTGTTACTGTCTTGTTGTTTTAACCCAGGCGTGAGGAGTTTGTGCACTGGGTTGAGATGCTGCCTGACACACAGACTCCGTCCTGGCTGGGTCTGCCAAGCAACGCCGAGAAGGTTCTTCTCACCACCCAGGGTAACGGAGCATTTGAATTGGTCCAGGGCTGTCTTTGTTCGCTGTCCTTTTGTTTTGCTTTAACCATGGCATGATTTTAACTTTTTTTTTTTTTTTTTTAATTACCTTCTGAGATTAGAGAGAGATCTATATTTTATTGCCCCTCTTGTGCTTCAGGCATCGACATGATCAGAAAAATGCTGAAGATGCAGCTGCTTGAGGATGAGGACGACCTGGCTTACGAGACTGAAAAGAAACAGAGAACCAACTCCACCCCGGACAGCCAGCCCGCCTGGATGAGAACGCTGCACACCACCGCCTGCAACTGGCTGCAGCTCATCCCCCAGACCCTGAACCACCTGAAACGCACCGTGGAGAACATCAAGGTGATCAATCCGCTCCAAACAGCGCCTGTGCTTTATCAGCAGCTAAACAACAACCGCACGCTGCTCTCTCATCGTTCTCTATGCACGTCCGCTGTTCTGTTATTGAGTTACAACAGGACAGCTAGTAACGCACAGTCGAGATAATGCTAACCAAAGACAGCTGTTCTAAAAAACCACTGCTTGGTGATGGAAAAACACCAAATCAAATACTGATATTGCGTGTCTGTTTCATTTGGCTAACAATAACATCAGTTTATTGAAGGGGGATTCTTATTTTTAAGAATAACTCAGTGTGCCCCCCCCCCTTTGTTCCCGCAGGACCCCCTGTTCAGGTTCTTCGAGCGAGAGGTGAAGATGGGGGCCCGGATGCTGCAGGACGTTCGGCAGGACCTGACTGACGTGATCCAGGTGTGTGAGGGCAAGAAGAAGCAGACCAACGACCTGCGCACTCTCATCAACGAGCTTGTCAAAGGTACTGCACTGAGTCCGTGAAGCTGCACGTAACCTGCATCAGAGATACCGTCCTGAAGCGCCCTTCATAACAACATGAGAACATTTCTGAGTGAGAGGAGTCCGTTTGGCCCGTCTGGGCTTGTCTGGTTCCCAGTAGCTGTGATTTTAGACTCAAACTAGACAAGGTTTTGAGATCAAAGGATCCCAGCATCCACAGCATGGCTCTGCAACCCATTCCATACCCTCACTACTCTCTGCCCTGTCTGCTCCTCTGATCCTGGTTTCCGTGCTGCACTTACAAGTATTGGTTGCTAGTTCCTCCTGAAGAGTCACCCGTTTAGTCTGCACTTGCAGATCTCTCGATCTGCTCCTACTATGTCTGTACTTGTCTGACCTAAGCACTATTATGTCATTGTGTAACCCCATGTCTCTCTCTCTCTCTCTCTCTCTCTCTCTCTCTCTCTCTCTCTCTCTCTCTCTCTCTCTCTCTCTCTCTCTCTCTCTCTCTCTCCTGTATGAAGGTATCCTGCCTCGCAGCTGGTCTCGCTACACTGTTCCAGCCTCCATGACTGTGATCCAGTGGGTGACTGATTTCAGTGACCGTATTAAACAGCTGCAGCAGATCTCCCAGGCAGCGGCGAGTGGAGGAGCCAAGGAACTCAAGGTGGGAACGGTCAACGAAAATGTATTCTGGGAGAAAAAGGAAAACATTTCCCATGAGTCTTGAGCTAGGAGTACAACCACAGTCAGTTATAGTGTGTGTAGATAGAGAGAGAGAGATTATTTTGTTATATCAGGTGCCAGACTGTCTCTGGTGCATTAGTTTTGCACAGCGGTGCTCTTGAATGTGATTTTCTTTGGTATTCCATGTTTTAAATGTGTTATTGAGTTAAAGATGTATCTTCAGAGGTTGCTGATTTGTGTTGTTTTTGTCTCTTGTGCTTCAGAACATCCACGTGTGTCTCGGTGGCTTGTTTGTCCCCGAGGCTTACATCACAGCCACCAGGCAGTACGTTGCCCAGGCCAACAGCTGGTCCTTGGAGGAGCTGTGCCTGGAAGTGAATGTTACCACCTCCCAGAACACTGTGCTGGATGCGTGCAGCTTTGGAATCAAAGGTAGGGAGCTGCGATTTTATAGCATTGGAAAACAGAGGCAAAAAACAGAACCATTTGTTTGAGTCATGTAAGTCCTTCAGTCACGATTTTTTTAAATTTAAAATTTAGAAATTTTAAAACAGTTTGTGTGAACTCTAGGCCAAAACTTTGAACAAACATTATGCATTATAAAATATACATATATAGGAAACTTAACATGGTACAATTATCCAGATTTACTATGGAGTTGGCAATTTGATACATGCATCCAATTCACACATATACAGATATTACAAAAGCAACTCTGGGAGGCAGTGGTGAATGAATGAATAAATAAATACATTTATTTCAGTTTCTAAAATATATTGTATTAATGCTGTAAAGTAACCATTTATAGGGCGTGTTTCTGTAGCACTGACAGAGCCGCTTCATTTTTCCACCTCTCCAGGCCTGAAGCTCCAGGGAGCCACATGCAGCAACAACAAGCTGTCCCTGTCGAACACCATCTCCACTGAGCTCCCCCTCACACAGCTGCACTGGCTCAAGCAGACCAGCACCGAGAAGAAAGCCAACGCGGTGAGTGGCATGCCTTCTGCCTGGAGGATCCGTCTAGCATACAGCAGACTAGTGTACTGGAAAACAACATTATATAAACTTTGAAGTAGAAGTCCTGCGAGTCGTAAACACAAATGTGTGTAATTATTTATATAGTATATTGCCTAGCATGCTAGGCAATCCTATTTTGTTGTTGGGGGCAGGGGGTGTCTAATGAAGTCTCCCCAGGTTACTCTGCTAATGAAGGGACTTCATTACCGTGCGTTTTCTCCCCAGGTTACTCTGCCGGTGTATCTGAACTTCACTCGTGCCGACCTGATCTTCACTGTGGACTTCGACATCGCAACCAAGGAGGGTCCGCACAGCTTCTACGAGCGCGGGGTCGCAGTGCTGTGCACAGAGTGAACGAGGGCTTAACAGAACAGCACACTAAATAAATAACCCCCCATTTCAAGTAGAATTATAGCAGTGTAGCAGCAGTAGTACCTAGCATGGCGAAGCTGCTCAAACAGCCCCGTGTTACAGAATCTCTGGTTTTTGTTTAAAGAAGGTCTGAGAGATGTGAGTCTAGAGGTTTGAGGAATAGAAGGTGGTCAAACTGATGTTTTAAAGAAGGAATATGCATGTGTATTTATGAAGGAAATGAGAAGGTATTTTGTGTTTTGGTACTGTTGTAATCCATAATAAAGCAAGTCTCCCATTACCTTATGCTGTCGTTTTTCATCCTTTTCAACAAACGGAAACACATGAATTGCAGATGTGCTGGCGTCTAGTCCACTCATGTATCCAGATCAATTGCAGATGTGCTGGCGTCTAGTCCACCCATGTATCCAGATCAATTGCAGATGTGCTGGCGTCTAGTCCACCCATGTATCCATATCAATTGCAGAGGTGCTGGCGTCTAGTCCACCCATGTATCCAGCTCAATTGCAGATGTGCTGGCGTCTAGTCCACCCATGTATCCAGATCAATTGCAGATGTGCTGGCGTCTAGTCCACCCATGTATCCATATCAATTGCAGAGGTGCTGGCGTCTAGTCCACCCATGTATCCAGCTCAATTGCAGATGTGCTGGCGTCTAGTCCACCCATGTATCCAGATCAATTGCAGATGTGCTGGCGTCTAGTCCGCCCATGTATCCAGATCAATTGCAGATGTGCTGGCGTCTAGTCCGCCCATGTATCCAGATCAATTGCAGATGTGCTGGCGTCTAGTCCACCCATGTATCCATATCAATTGCAGAGGTGCTGGCGTCTAGTCCACCCATGTATCCAGCACTTGAATCTGCATTGGTAGCTTTCACAGCCAATCCAGCTATTCTGATTTGCACTTTCCACAAGATCCTGCTGCCGCTTGTTCAGGAGATTGCACTTGAGAGGTGGAAATGAACTAGGTTTGGGTTTCTCATGTGAATATACATTTCCAAGGCCACATTATGTTTCCTTGTTTCACAGATGCGGTTAATTCATGGCTGGGCCATGTTAACAGTTGATTGTACATGTACTACATAAGGGCCCTTTTGGTAATTATTTTTTTAATATTACAGTTTGTGTCAGTCAGTTAGCAAAATATTGAGGTAGCACTGTACGTGTCTCTACCGTTTAACTCGAGGGTAACCGTGACTTGCATGCAGTGATGTGGCTTGCACATGACTCCTGCAAGAGTGGGTCACAGCAACCTGGATTTTAAAGCTCAGGGATCACAAAGCCACTTTTTCAGGCACAGCGGCTTGAAACCTGGGTCCAGGAGACTTAGTTTGAGGCAACTGCTGCATCGAATCCCAAATCTCCCCTTGTGTCAGGCAGTGGCCTGAAACCTAGTCTCCTGAAAACAAGTTCCAAGCCACACAGTGGCTTTGTGTTCCCTCAGCTTAATACCATCAAGAACTGAAGTTAAATATTTCATCCTGACTGCAGCTGTACTGTAGGGATGCTGTACAGAGGCCTCCACAATGTCCCAGTCACCAGGGATACTGTACTGTTGGGAATTAAGATCTTAGGACGCAGTCTCACCTCGCTGACAGAACTGCTGGTGCATCTTCCAAGCCCAGATAGGTTTGTACTTGAAGGGGTTTTTGTTTTATGCGTAATGACTATCTGCACTGATTGTGTGAAAAGAGGTGTGCAAAACAAATCAGGCAATACAATAAAGAGACAGCTTTTAGAGGAAAAGCTGTCTCAAGGTTTAAAATCCAACCATTCCAGATGTTACTCAAGAACTAAAACTTTTTTTTTTTTTTTTTTTTATAAATATACTTGCAAGCAATTGTAAATATGACAGAAGGTTGGCAACTAACGTAAGCATTGGTTCTTGCTGGTTGTTGGACAGGTCCTTAGTTCTCTAGAAAAGCATGTGGGGATGAGACAAACAAAGACAGTAGGTGTCCTCCAATCCCACGACTGAGCCAGCTTCCCTAACACACAGGAGCACCAGCCAATGCAGCGCGCCCTTCGGAAATCCCCAGCAAAGACCAGCGACTTCACACAGCCAGAACGCAAGCCTGCACCGCACGACTCACCCTGCGTACCCCGCAGCTGTGCTGTACCAGGCGAGCCAGAACGCAGACCTGCAGCGCACGACTCACCCCGCGCACCCTGCAGCTGTGCTGTACCAGGCGAGCTGCTCTGGGACCCCTGAAAAATTTATTCTTGACATCAAACTGAATGGTGTGCATAACCAAAAATACTGTGTAAAATAAAGCAGCTGGATTGATTAACAAAAAAGTACTAGAAATGTTTTATTTTTTATCATCCTGAAATTAAAAGTTGTTTGATTATAATAAGGCAGGCATATGAGTTGACAGGGCAGGATGAAGAGAACCATTAAATGAAACCCCAGCCAGGATCTTCCACTACGCTGACAATATGAAGTGCGCATCTCAAAGGGTTTCTGAGGGGGAAGCAGCCGCTGAGGGGGAAGCAGCAGACAGAAGCCTCGCCTCCTGTGGATTCATGACTCCAGCCCCAGGGAAGTGCCTTTGATACGCATTCGTGTAACAAACCAAAAAACAACAAAACAAATGAAACCAGGTACCATTTTTGTTTCTTACAGATTGTGGTGAAGTTTGGTAATTTGTTTATTAAACTGCAAGATAAATTAATTTACTTTTTTTTTTTTTTTGACGTGCAGATGTATTATTATTTACATTCACAATTTCAGAACCGTCTTCCACAAACGCAAGCACTGGGATATTACCCTTCAGTTTGTTATGTTTGGTTTTTTCTCCTAAATTATGCTTTCAAAATTCAAAATTAAATTCACTCTTCAAAATATATATATTTACACAATCAAGACCTACAAACAAACTGCCTCAAAAAAAGTGCCTCAGTGACTGGGACAGGCAAATCAGGTCTCCTCACAAACAGAGCCCCGTCTTCACTCTGTGTCCGGGGAAGAATATCACGTCTCCCCACAAACAGAGCCCCGTCTTCACTCTGTGTCCTGGAAAGAATCACACAGGGAGGACTAACATCAGCTTCTTGCAAACATGCACACATGTAGTCTACAAAAGTGTGGCTGAATGCAAACTCAACCAGGCTGTACTGCCAGGGAGCACAATCCTGAGCAAGCTCCACCAGGCTGTACTGCCAGGGAGCACAATCCTGAGCAAGCTCAACCAGGCTGTACTGCCAGGGAGCACAATCCTGAGCAAGCTCAACCAGGCTGTACTGCCAGGGAGCACAATCCTGAGCAAGCTCAACCAGGCTGTACTGCCAGGGAGCACAATCCTGAGCAAGCTCAACCAGGCTGTACTTGTACATGTTTCTCAATACTCAGATGAATGAAAGCCAGAGCTCTCCGTACCTCCAGTGTGACGACGCGCTGCTTCTTCTTGTGCACACGCTCCGCTGTGTCCGGCCCCGGGAAACCCAGCTTGCGCTTCGGCATGGAGTCCGGGGCGGGGGGGCTGTGCCTCACCCTGTAGGTGGGGCTCTCGGGCAGCCTGGCCAGAGTCCGGCTCACGTAAGCACACTGTCCCAGAGACTCTGTGAGGATCCCCGAGTCCACAGCCCTCTGCCACAGCGGCTCTCTCTTCAGGCTCCTGGATGCTGCGGTCTCAGAATCGCTGGAAGACCTCATGTGCACGTCGGTGGGAGGGCTCGCTTTAGAGCCGGCTGCGTGGAGCTTCACACAGGCAGCTCCACACTTCCCTGGGTCTTTGGGGAAAGACTCCTTCTCTGTGGAAGGGACACCGCGGGGGGGATTGCTGGTGATGGGCTGCCGGCTCCTCAGGCTGCAGTCAGACAGATCCGAGGAATCCTCTGAGCAACCATCGTAGGGATCCAGGGACTGCAGGAAACACACGAGGGGCCGTACTCACAACGCATGTGGTTTTAAAGCCAAATACAAATTGTGATTATATAAACAAACCTAATATAATACCGATGTAAAGTAATCACTGTCACATGCACGCACGCACACGCACACACAGCTGGATGTCATGCCTTTTCAGACAGTGTGTATATTTGTGATTAACGGGTTCAAGATGATGGATCACTAGTTTGGCTGCTAATGGGGAACTGGGTGTGTTTTGGCCCGTACACCTGCACACCTTTAGAAATACTAAAGAATGAACAAGTGCGTTTGAGTGTGTAACAGTTTAACAGAAGACCAGTACCCTTACCAGGAGATTGTAGCTGTTCACGGGACGCTGTGATCCAGCCCTTTCTTACCGGGAGACTGTACCGGCTCACGGGACGCTGTGATCCAGCCCTTTCTTACCGGGAGACTGTACCGGCTCACGGGACGCTGTGATCCAGCCCTTTCTTACCGGGAGACTGTACCGGCTCACGGGACGCTGTGATCCAGCCCTTTCTTACCGGGAGACTGTACCGGCTCACGGGACGCTGTGATCCAGCCCTTTCTTACCGGGAGACTGTACCGACTCACGGGACGCTGTGATCCAGCCCTTTCTTACCGGGAGACTGTACCGGCTCACGGGACGCTGTGATCCAGCCCTTTCTTACCGGGAGACTGTACCGGCTCACGGGACGCTGTGATCCAGCCCTTTCTTACCGGGAGACTGTACCGGCTCACGGGACGCTGTGATCCAGCCCTTTCTTACCGGGAGACTGTACCGGCTCACGGGACGCTGTGATCCAGCCCTTTCTTACCGGGAGACTGTACCGGCTCACGGGCCCCTTCTTAGCGGCTCCACTTTCAGACGTACTTGACGCACATCCCTGTTTATATTGAAAAATCAAGACATAAAATAAATCAATAATTAAATCTTTCCCAAACATTAACCTTTAAGCTGATCTGCTGAGATGGTTCAATATTTGGTGAGAATGTGTTTTTGTGTGCTGGTGTGATTTGTGTTTGTGTGTCCCAGTTAACGTCACAGTGTAGAAACTCCTTCGTATTTCACAGTTACCTCGGGGCTCGTGTCAGAGTCAGAGTCCGTGCTCGATTCCACTTTGCATTTCTCCTTGGAAAGAAGAGTCGAAAAAAAAATTTAGTTCCACATTTAAATATATATATAAAATCAGCATGTCCTATTAAAAGGTACCACCCATGGCCCAGGGCTGTATTCACACGTCACAGACTGAAATGCTTTATAGTTCTAGTTTACTTCAGGTTTTCCTTTTTAATAATGACACCATTACCATGTTCGTCCACCAGGTGGCAGCCCAAGCAACGTTTAAAAAAGAAAATATCCAATTTGAATGAAAGGTGAACAAGACCTCTGAGAGCAGAATGAAACTCAAAGCTCTCCACTGTGACCTGCAGTGCGGTGGACTGCACACCCAGGACCAGATATAGATATATGGTAGTGTATAGTGCTGTTAGAATCAGTAAAGCTCATCTTAAAGTGACATCGTCCGACACAAAGACATGCGAGAGGTTGCAGCTGGAGTGTATTGTACACGTGAGTGCTCTTGTTTTGTTTTGAACTTTGTACTGCGCTCTGGGATGCCGTGGTGTGAAGGACGCTCTAGAAAATCAAAAACACGTGTCATTCCTGCACCTCACCTCTTCTCTGCAATCACTGTAGCCTCAGTGCTGCTGCTATGTGGTGTCAGTGTGATCAGCCAGCCTGTGTATTTACCATGTATTTGAAGGCCAGCCTCTCCACACTCTCCCAGCTCCTTTGTGCATCTTTCCCATCGCTGAGTCCTGCAGGGGGAGACACACAATTCAGAGAGAACGATACTGCCAGCAAAGAAACTGAAGACTCCCGTTACATAGCAGTCTGATCAATTCCTGCTATTACTAGTTTAATAAGATACACCTGAGTTTGTCACCCATACACCATGGCTAATCAAGCTCATAGTAAAACCTGGAATGGATGAACATGCTCTGCAATATGAGTCTTATTACCAGCCCTGCATACTTCAGCAATATACTATTACTAGACATAACCAATTACTACAAAACTATTTCCGATATCTTTCAGAGGAGTCGTAGCCTATACATTGAAAATCTTCTTGTTGGTGTGTTTCATTTTCTTGCAGCTTCTGAGCCGTACTGTGACTGACAGGTAAAGCACATATTCCAGACAAGACGCTCCTGCACAGCTGGACGGACTGACATGTCTGCCTTCGCCCCGTCCTGCTTTACAGAAGTGCACAGCTGGACGGACTGACATGTCTGCCTTGGCCCCGTCCTGCTTTACAGAAGTGCACAGCTGGACGGACTGACATGTCTGCCTTGGCCCCGTCCTGCTTTACAGAAGTGCACAGCTGGACGGACTGACATGTCTGCCTTGGCCCCGTCCTGCTTTACAGAAGTGCACAGCTGGACGGACTGACATGTCTGCCTTCGTCCCGTCCTGCTTTACAGAAGTGCACAGCTGGACGGACTGACATGTCTGCCTTGGCCCCGTCCTGCTTTACAGAAGTGCACAGCTGGACGGACTGACATGTCTGCCTTGGCCCCGTCCTGCTTTACAGAAGTGCACAGCTGGACGGACTGACATGTCTGCCTTGGCCCCGTCCTGCTTTACAGAAGTGCACAGCTGGACGGACTGACATGTCTGCCTTCGTCCCGTCCTGCTTTACAGAAGTGCACAGCTGGACGGACTGACATGTCTGCCTTGGCCCCGTCCTGCTTTACAGAAGTGCACAGCTGGACGGACTGACATGTCTGCCTTGGCCCCGTCCTGCTTTACAGAAGTGCACAGCTGGACGGACTGACATGTCTGCCTTGGCCCCGTCCTGCTTTACAGAAGTGCACAGCTGGACGGACTGACATGTCTGCCTTCGCCCCGTCCTGCTTTACAGAAGTGCACAGCTGGACGGACTGACATGTCTGCCTTGGCCCCGTCCTGCTTTACAGAAGTGCACAGCTGGACGGACTGACATGTCTGCCTTGGCCCCGTCCTGCTTTACAGAAGTGCACAGCTGGACGGACTGACATGTCTGCCTTGGCCCCGTCCTGCTTTACAGAAGTGCACAGCTGGACGGACTGACATGTCTGCCTTGGCCCCGTCCTGCTTTTTTGTGAAGTGATCAGGCATCGTGATCCAGGTACACGTGCTTCTCAATTCATCCCCCTTGTTCCCAGTCAGTGAGGATGGATTACACCTGCGCACCTCGGCACTGTACTACGCGACTCAAGATCATCTGGGGCTTCTTCAAAATTAATCTGGAGAAGAGTGATCTGGATTTTGTCTATTGAGGCTCTGAGATTCAGCAGGCATTGTATATGCAGCTCACCCTAATGAAACTGAACTGGTAACTCTGCATTCCATATGAGGAGCCACCCGTGCTCTACTGAAGAACAGCCCGACTCTAGAACTCAGCCACCAATATTATTATTATTATTATTATTATTATTATTATTATTATTATTATTTCAAAGAAACAGGAGTTTGGGTTTGGCTGTGGACTCTGTGACCAAGTTAGAAACAAGGTGACATCCCCTTTTGACCCACAGGATTACAAATTATTTTTATTGTAAAAACACCCATCATTAAAATGTAGGCGATGCCCGTTTCCATACATCTTCACAATACATACTTAGCAACACAGCAACACATCTCCTACCTCTATGACTTGACTGTGCAGAACACCGTACCACACAAACACAGCAACACATCTCCTACCTCTATGACTTGACTGCGCAGAACACCGTACCACACAAACACAGCAACACATCTCCTACCTCTATGACTTGACTGCGCAGAACACCATACCACACAAACACAGCAACACATCTCCTACCTCTATGACTTGACTGCGCAGAACACCGTACCACACAAACACAGCAACACATCTCCTACCTCTATGACTAGACTGCGCAGAACACCGTACCACACAAACACAGCAACACATCTCCTACCTCTATGACTTGACTGCGCAGAACACCGTACCACACAAACACAGCAACACATCCCCTACCTCTATGACTTGACTGCGCAGAACACCATACCACACAAACACAGCAACACATCCCCTACCTCTATGACTTGACTGCGCAGAACACCATACCACACAAACACAGCAACACATCTCCTAATTCGACTCTGAAAGCTGCAAACTTTAACGTGCAGCTGAGCTTCAAATCCCAACCCTCCCGAATCCTAGTTTCGTTTGAACCCGCCCTGCTGGTGTTGCGTTTCACAATTGAATAAGATCCAAAAGCAGATACATTACAAAGCACAGCACATCACTTATGCTATAGAAACGATTATTGATAAAGCATCAACCATCTCATCATCATCATCATCATCATCATCATCATAATAATAATAATAATAATCTTACCGGTGGCAAGCCTAAACGATTCCGGGTGAAAACCCGAGTGAATGATATTTTTAAACATAAAATAAAATAATGCAATGCGAATGATTAAAAACAATGAAAAGCGACTGCAAATTCTTCTAAATATACATATATATGTGAAATGTTTAGCTGAAGGTTACTGTTTTTGTACGCTTGATATTTAAAATATGTTCGATATATTTACCTTGCGCTGCCTGTTTCTGCCTGCGCTTTCTACGCCTGCTCGACATTCCGGTATCTGAAACTTTACGTGTTTTTGGCGCCGCCGTGAGATCATAGAAGGGTACTGCATGTTTATTAATAATAAGACCCAAGCTTTGACGTCCCCCGCTGCCTGTGAAATCCAATGCAATTATTAAAATGCAATTTACTGCTTAAAAGTGAATGATTTGTTCAATACAAATTCTATGTTCCATATTATGGAGCCTATCGTGTGTGTGTGTGTGTGTGTGTGTGTATGGTGCAGGTGTATATATATAAACTCAAACTGTGTGTGTGTTTCGATCTGGCTTATTCTATTATTATTATTATGATGTATTCATTTCTTAGCAGACGTGACTTGCAGTTGTTACAAAATATCACACAGTATATGGAAAGTGTGTTTGAAAACAAAGTAGCGGTACTCTTAATTTCAACTTTTGAATTTGCATTTCACAAATCTGCTTATAATAAACAAAACAGAGAGAGAGAGAGTGAGTGAGTGAGTGAGAGAGAAAGTTACTGTCATCACATTAAACACTCATCCTTTCCACTGGGCAAAGTTACGCCTCATTAAATGCCAACAAGCATCATGTAAGGGATCTGTCAGCAGGACGCGAGGCTCTCAAGCCGTCTACCTTGGAGAAATTACAAATTTACATTTACTATGCCCACTTTGTTTATCTAAACATTATTCTGTAATTGAAATGAAAGTGCCGTTTACCTGATCCTAATACTGGTGTGTGCATAAGATACTGCATGGAAATGTAACAGGCTCACATAAAGGTTACTAAGCTTAGAAATAAGAGCTTGTCATGTTTTCTACAGCCAAGATAGTGCCTTGATGTGCCCTGCATTGCTCATGTGCATAGTACCAGAAGGCTGAATGTATTCAGACCCCTTTCATTTATAAGGGACATGTGTACCACAATTAAAATGATGCAAATGTTCTTATTTTTGCAATGAGGGGCACGAAGCAGGGTTTAAAATGTCCCAACAGGTTAGATCTGGTCAGCCAAATCATCAGTTTCTTTGTGATACTTGAGTCACTCTCAAATGTATTTTAAGAAGAAACCGTTCAATTCTTTCTGCACCTTAAGAGGTTAACAAGACTAAAGATCAGAGCTGTGCAACAAAAACTTGAACATGCTTTCTGACCACATTGTAATCACAGTTACTGTTCAGAGTTGAAATTATTCTGGGAATCTTTCCTGCTTCTCAGAATCTTGTTTTCAGTGATTCCTGTGTGTTCACACTGCATGTCTGCTGACTGAGCGTTGTGTTCTATCCATTCTTCAGTATGTTGTGTGCATGTTAGTTCAAGAACAATTAACAATCCTGTTTGCACTGCAGTCACTCATACTTCAGAGGATCAAATCATAGTTTTATTTCAAGTTAATCCAACAGTAAAAAGAATAAATTGATTCTGTTCAGACTTCAGCAGATCACATGCAATTCTTTTTCTGCTTGTTTTTTCCGCTAGGATCTGATCTTGAAAAACAAAAATAAGCTTAAATGAGAATGATACACATTACATAACTCATGGGTGGAATAAACAGAATATTATGAACATTTACATGGTGTACGGTCACATGAGCGTATTTGCTTCTCCACTTGTTCCAGTTAGTACAGAATCCATCTGACACTGAAAATCAACGCAGGACAGAGACCAGCATGATTTACAGCACATTTTATTGGATACTTTTGATATTAAAGGATGAAATTTACAGTGCAACAGAATACCAAATGTAAAAAAAAACCCACAAGGAATGCACTGGAATGTAAAATAAATAACATCTGAACATCCCGATTTCTCTGTTCTCATGTAAAGAAAAGCGATCGAGCTCATCAATGAGCGAGCTCATAACTGTAGCCAAACTCCAGCAAAGCCGTATTTATAAATGAAGTGTACATTCTGCATTAGTATTCACAGTATTAACTACAGCAGGTATTTAGTCAACTTCTTCCATGCGGGAGCTATCGCCTTCGTCCTCCAAGGGGGGCATGTCCTCAGCCTCCTTGATTACCTCCTCTGTTGGCATGTCTTCCTCATCAATACCTTGAGGAACAAAAGAACACACCATTTAGCAACTTCATTTGTTTTAAGATAACCCCAATTTAATAGTAATCACAGTAGTAAGCAGCATTGTAAATCATAGCTCAACATAACAGATGTATTATACTATAATGTCCCTATGTGCAAGGACAACCAAAGCTGCCCTCTCATGGTCCGTGGGCATTAAAATGAGTGAAAGTAATTACCGTATATTTAAATACTGGCTCAGACATTAAGAACACAGAACTGAGTGTTAGAATACGTGTAGTAAGAATTCTATGCATTGAGGTTTAGAATATGCGAAGGAATTGTATGCATTGGCAAACAAAAACACAGGCATTGATTTAGATCTTTCTAATCAAACTAGTGTAGCAATCAGCGAGACTCACCCAGCCCCAGCTTGATCATCCTGTAGATGCGGTTGGAATGAGTCTGCGGGTCATCCAGCGTGAAGCCGGAGGACAGCAGTGAGGTCTCGAAGAGCAGGATGACCAGGTCCTTCACAGACTTGTCATTCTTGTCGGCCTCTGCCTTCTGCCTGAGAGTCTCTATGATCGGATGGTCCGGGTTGATCTCCAGGTGTTTCTTGGCTGCCATGTACCCCATGGTGGAGTTGTCCCTCAGAGCCTGAGCTTTCATGATCCTCTCCATGTTGGCAGTCCAGCCGTAGGTGCTGGTTACGATGCAGCAGGGGGACGACACCAGGCGGTTGGAGACTGTTACCTGTTGACATAAGATTTTGGATTCAGTAAGTGACTGTTTATAATGTGCATGCATGGCATACAATGCGATTACACTTTTGACAGAGTACGCATTTCTAACACCTGTTGTCTTACAATGAGATCCTGATCTCACAGCTATTAAAGTCCTACGACATCCAGTTTTCCAGCTATGTAGACAATAGCTACCATGCTGAGATCTTTATTAGTCATTTAATTTATATATATGCAACTAAGTCTGATTTGGTTGGAGACTAAACCCTGCATGGACTATCCCAATATTTATGATGTTCTCTACCCACTGTCATCTTGCAAAGAAACCCTTTATGATTTGACCAACCTTTTCAACTTTCTTTTCCAGGATGTCTTTGATGATCTTGCAGAGGTTCTCAAACTTGGCCTTCATCTCCTCTGCCTGCTTCTTCTCCTCCTCGTCCTCGGGGAGCTCCAGCCCCTCCTTGGTCACAGACACCAGGGTCTTGCCATCGAACTCCTTGAGCTGCTGCACACAGTACTCGTCGATGGGCTCGATCATGTAGATCACCTCCAGGCCGTGCTTCCGCAGGCGCTCCACGAAGGCAGAGTGGGATACCTGCTCCTTCGTCTCACCTGCACCAAGCACACGACACGTTCATTAACACAGCACGGGTAGGGTTGCAGTCTACGCACAATTCATAATTTAGGGACAAAACATACTATAAACAGCAGGATTTGTGTTCGGTTGCCTTTTTCATATTATCAAATGCATCGATCCAGCTAGCATTCATTAACAGCGTGCTGGGCAGAGTCTGGATCGGGGGGGCGGGGTGGGCTGTGGGAGGGGATTCTTTAAGAAACACTGAGCAGGGCTACCCACCAGTGATGTAGTAGATGTGCTTCTGGGTGTCCTTCATTCGGGACACATAGTCCTTCAAAGAGACCATCTCATCACCCGATGCAGAAGTGTAGTAGCGAAGCATTTCAGAAAGCTTCTTACGGTTCTGGGAGTCTTCGTGGATTCCAAGCTGGAAAAACAAAATGTAAAGTACCGTCAATCATAACAAAATGCTCTTGGGACTGGAGGTCTTTGTTTCCAGGTAGGTCACTGCGCTCCAGAAATAAACATGCTGCAGCAACTCCGTACCTTGATGTTCTTGCCGAACTGCTCGTAGTATTTCTTGTAGTTGTCCTTGTCCTCCATGAGTTCGCTGAAGAGCTCCATACACTTCTTGACCAGGTTCTTGCGGATCACTTTCAGGATCTTGCTCTGCTGCAACATCTCACGGGAGATGTTCAGGGGAAGATCTTCAGAGTCCACCACGCCTTTGACGAAATCTGGACATGGGGGGGGGGGGGTGTTCATTAATTCAGCATCCGAATAAGGGACACTTTCTCTAACAATTACAGATTTCCTTTCAGGCACAGGCAAACTCATTTATTTTGGTTACGGGTTAATATCACGTGTTGCAATTTGGATGAAGATCACTTGAAAGACTAAACTGTTAGCTTTACATGCCTTTCAGTGTTTTCCTAAACCCAGTTGCTGTTGGGAGTGTCATGGAAACTGAGTGTCACAGACATTAGAAGCCTAGCGGGTTAACAATGAGCTCCATGTGAAGGGTTGCACTCACTGAGATACTCAGGCATGAGCTCGTCACAGCTGTCCATGATGAAGACTCTGCGCACGTACAGCTTGATGTTGTTCTTCTTCTTCTTGTTCTCAAACAGGTCGAATGGGGCTCGTTTCGGCACGAACAGCAGGGCCCTGAACTCCAGCTGGCCCTCCACTGAGAAATGCTGTGCAGAGAAAACAAACACATTTAAGATTGTGTCCCCCAGAGCTTATTTCAATCAACTTCAAAGCTTTACTGTGGGCAACAGTTCCACAGGAGGGTCATACAAAACAGGTAAGCCTACAGTTCAAAACTGGTGCTGCTTCGATTGTTTCAAAATTCAGGAATTCACAAATTCAGTTCAAATCCACGGTTAGACAGTGAATTGTACAAGTGCTTTATTTACTGTATAAGGACACTTTTCCAGCTGTTTTGATATGAAAGACAGATAGTTGAATAAAGAGGAGGTACAGTCTAGTAAATAAGTGGCCCTAAATTCACTTGTTATGTAATCAAGCCACTCATTTTTAAAGTATTTATGGAACCTGCTGACTGTTACACAGGCCAAACTGTTTTCATTTAAAAATAAATAAAACAACCACACCGTACAGTGCTTGATGAGCCGACTCATTACTGAAACCAAGAGGCAGCCTGGGTAACCTTATGTGCACTTCAAACTCAAACAGGGGAGAAAGCTACAGCAGTTTCTAAAAGCTTTTGTGGAATCTTGCTGCTGCAGTGTTTCTCCCCTGATCTGGTTAATTGGGTACTGTTGTTAATAGGGTGGAGGAGGGCTTACCTTCACGGCCAGGTGGTCCTCCCAGTCGTTGGTGAGGCTCTTGTAGAACTCTCCATACTCCTCGGTGGTGATGTCATCGGGGTTCCTGGTCCAGAGGGGCTTAGTCTTGTTGAGCTCCTCCTGGTCGATGTACTTCTCCTTGATCTTCTTCTTCTTCTTCTTCTTATTCTTCTCCTTATCGTCTTCCTCGTCGTCTGAGCCCACGTCCTCAATCTCGGGCTTGTCCTCAATCTCTGGCTTGTCCTCCTCCTCTTTCTTCTCCACGTCTTTCTCCTCCTCTGCCTCGTCGTCACTCACCTCCTTGTCTCGCTCCTTCTCTACCTGCACAGCAAGGATAAAGTCTCTGCCAAACAGCACTGAGGCCATGCGACACAGCCAGGCACACCATTCTTACATGAACCGAGGGCCGCTCCACACTTGTCACAGCAACCCCCTACTATGAGCCATGCGTCAAAGGTACTGCAAGCAGCATCCTCAATGTAGCTGTGTAGGGTTCATAGTGGCACTGCAAGGTATCTTGCAGATAGCCAATCAGATGATTCAGCTGAGCAGAATATTTAACAATGGATGTCCATACTGACTGACTATCTGAACTCTGTGACAGGCCACACAGCAGCAGCACACAGCCGCACTGTGCAGCTGTGAAGAGCGTTTTAAAAAATGTAATTATATGATTTAAAAAAATTTAAAAAAGTGTTTCTAGTATTTAGTACTGTTATCAGTGCTACTCTTAACCGACAGTACTCAGAGACGTCATATCTTTGAGTTACTACTTTCATACATGCCGAGTCCGTGTTTATTAAGAGGCTATCAAGCGGGACTACTAGAACACTTACAAACAGAGTAATGGGATAGCCAATGAACTGCGAGTGCTTCTTTACAATCTCTTTGATCCTCTTTTCCTCAAGGTAGTCTGTCTGATCCTCCTTCAGGTGCAGGATCACCTTTGTCCCTCGCTGGCATTGCTCAGCTAATAAAAAATAAAACATACAAAAAATTAGAACTTAATTATAGGCTCAAATATGAACTTTATCAATGTTTGAATGTTAACGCAAGTTAACAAGTAACACCTTTGTTACTCCTGCAAATGCTCGGGGTTTTAAGATTAAGAACTACTAAAAGAAACTTAAACTCAATGACAAAAGCTTCGAATAGAAGTCATTTTCAACTTCTTCATTCTAGTCATTGAATTCATGATGTTTCTTTGAGTGAGCATTTTGAAAACCGGCCCTATGGAGTTTGAGCTGGGCTTGTGATTGAATGCATCGTCACGTCAAGTCAGTGTTCAACGTGGCAGGTCCTTCCTCAGTCTGGGGACTTACTGCTGTCTGTTCTGACAGTGAAGGAGCCCCCAGCTGAAGACTCCCATTCATACTGCTCATCGTCGTTGTGTTTGGTGATGACGGTCACTTTCTCAGCCACCAGGTAAGCAGAGTAGAACCCCACACCGAACTGGCCGATCATGGAGATATCTGCCCCGGCAGCCAAGGCCTCCATGAAGGCTTTGGTTCCAGACTTGGCAATGGTCCCCAGGTTATTGATGAGGTCAGCCTTGGTCATGCCGATCCCAGTGTCTACGATGGTCAGGGTGCGATCCTGCTTGTTAGGAATCAGTTCAATCTTCAAGTCCTTTCCAGAATCCAGCTTGCTTGGATCTGTAAGACTTTCATATCTGATTTTGTCCAGCGCCTTAACAGCAAGAACAAAAGAAACAAGCAATTATTTCAGGATCTGATTGTAGAACTTCTTTGTGTGTGTGTGTGTGTATATATATATATAAAATACACACAGAGCTGGTCTTTAACTCTGTAGTAATTCAACTGAGATCCACTTAACAGACCTACATAAAAAAATTATATGGGGGAAAAAAACAAAATGTTTTGACCGGCTGTATTAAGATCTGCTTAAGATCATTAACATAGGTCTGTATGTGTCCCCTTATCCACCACCACACCTTAGTAAAACATTTTTTAAAGTTCTGAAAAAAAAAATTCAGAAACATGGACAAGACTGGACCAAAGCGTTTAGAGACCTGAATCCAGGAATGAGACACTTGGATCCCAGTGTACAAATGACTTTGGTGTCCTGGGTGGTACTGAACTAAGACTCCACCCCTCAAAAGGGCCACTTCATTCCCTGTCCATCTTAAAATGCCAATGAGTAGAACTCACATCGGAGGAGTTGGAGATGAGCTGTGAATACATGTGCTGCTCCAAATACATTAGTAAACTCACATCAGGGGAGTTGGAGAGGAGCTGTGAATACTTGTGCTGCTCCTAATACATTAGTGAACTCACATCAGAGGAGTTGGAGATGAGCTCCCTCAGGAAGATCTCTTTGTTGGAGTAGAAGGTGTTGATGATCAGAGACATGAGCTGTGCGATTTCCGCCTGGAAGGCGAAGGTCTCCACCTCCTCCTCCATTGGCTGGTCACGAGAGGCGGCGGCCGCTGCTTCCTCTGGCATCTGAACAGTTCATGGAGATACAAGTCAGGAATGTTTCGAGCTTCAGCGTTTAACCAGTCAGAAGCATGCTGTTTATTGATACAGCAGGATGTGTGCAGGCAGGGTAAGGTTATTTGTTTTTCAATATTTATTCCAAGTCTTTTCTATATACACAAATATCATGCTCATGCAGTCTCTCACACATTAATGTTGCATCATAAATTAAAGTAATGGCAATTCCCAATTTTATTTAAAACGTGTTCAATCCTTAAGTTTAGGAAATTGAACAGAACTGAACACCCATGACAGCCAGCATGGCATCAGTAATGCAGGTTTGCACATTACCAGAAAGCAAAGGGAGCCCCTTCTACACACCCTGCAGAAAAGCCTTAAAAAAAAAAAGTTTCCCCACAGTAAAAGCACAGTAAAGTGTAATAAAGCACAGTGAAGGCATGGTAAAGTATAGGAAAGAACTGCAAACGTTTTCCTACAGTAAAGTGTAATAAAGCACAGTGAATGCACAGTAAAGCCCAGAAAGGTATGGCAAGAAATAAAAAAATGACAAACCAGGGTAAACTATTGTACTTTTATAAGAGAGGGCTGAAGACATGGTGAAGTAAATGAGATCCACTCCACAATGCCAAGGCTAGCAGTGAAAGTATAAAACTGACTGAAAAAACATAAGGGACTGCCATACATCTTTTATAATTAATTAGCAACGGCCTGAGCCTTTTACTTATTAAATGGGGGGGTTCGGAAATAACAGTATGGTCCAATCAAGTAAGCTATTGGAGATTGATTGTTTTATACCTTGCCTTATACCTATATGCATGTGCTTGACATTTGCCCTGCAGGCATTGCCACAGTTCTCGAAGTGTCTAGCTCGCCCACTCCCCCTGGTGGAGGCAAATGGGAATGCAAGCTTCTAGAAACTACTGTCTGCTCCAGCGACACACAACCGTTCTCTCGTTGACTGCATTAAGGTTGTATTAAGATGCTGTTCGGAATTTCATTCACACTCTGTTTTCAAGACTAAAATTGATATTTATAAAATGCCCCCCACCTCCCAGAATATAATGTATCTTCTACATAAACATTACTGTACATGGTTCCCCATGGATGAGATTAATTAACTGCAGATACATGTGTTACAGTCCTCCAATAATAATATACAGGTATGAAGAACTGGCTAAATAAAATTCCACTACACTTCAAGAAAAGATAACCTAACCAAATAACTTACTCACATAAACGTCGATCTCGAGAGTCTATAATTTCCACTGTATTGTACATCTCTCAAATGTAAACATTATTATTATTTTAGAAAATGTAGTATTTTCTAGTCGTATAATTGTAGTACATTAGGTGTATTCATTATTAAAACAATCGGCATATATCTCGCCTATAAACCTCATACCGACTGCAGACAACTGTTTAAAAAGAAAAAGCAAAAATGTTACTATTTTTTTTTTTCAACTCCTCATTAAAAAGGGCGTTTTTAATAACAAGGTATAACAAATGATAATTCTTCCCTCAGACTCACCTTGTTTTTGGCGTCTGATAACAACTCCCCTATATTGTTAATGACAATGTACTTCTCCCTTTTGCAGTTCTCTCTGCCGTCCTCACGCAGCTCCTGCGAGCGTACAACTGTACGGCGCGCGCCCTCTCCACCGGTTTAAATGCAGTTCGACTCGCTCCAGAAACATCTCGAAACGACCAGTGTGTTTGGAACGTGTCAATCACGTTTGGCGCCCTTCCCCGCGGTTTGTAATTTGCATACCTGGGCTGGGCCAATGGATTTATTGAACGAGGCCGCGCCTTTACTGAACATCATCATCAAAAGGGGGAGGGGTTATCTGGCAGCAAGAATAGAAATTTAAAAAAGGGGCGTCGACTGCAAAGTTCTAGTAAAGTCGTGCATTTGCTGGAAAAGGTGGGCTGTAGCGTTTCAGAATGACGCCTGAAGCCATGCGAATGTTCTGGTACGGAGAGTCAGCAGACCTTATTGTAATGTGGTCAGTACTTGTACCTCAAAACACTCCTTATACGTCATCTAAGTGTCTGTTGAAATAAAGCAAGCTCCAACATTAAACGTGAACACAAACACTGTACCTCAAAACACTCCTTTATGCTTCTGATAAATATTAAAAAGCCGTTTTGATAAAATACATTTATCTGAAAATATACTGCAAACATATTTGATTATCTAATCAATTTGATAATTGATTATGTTAAATCAATTCAGAAAATACTGCATTTAAAATCTTGGCTGCATACATTTTGGGATATCTTTCCGAGATATTATTTACAGTAGATACACAATGAACATACATTTGATTTTGTACAGGCTATTGTATGCTTGTATTTTTTACAAATACCATAGGCTTGCAGTGGATGTTTTGTACAAAGATATTTATTAGAAAGTAACTAGAAATGGAACAATTTTACACATTTACATTTTTTTTTACAAGGCATTGAGAATTATCCTTTTTTTTCTTACAAAACATTGTTGTGTTTAAAATGAGCGGTTTACTCAGTTTGATGCCTTCCACTGTACATCTGCAATATCAGTCTATAACAGTACAAAAAGCACACCAAAACTAAAAGGCTGACTCCTTAAAAAATGAAAATAAATTTCATAATGATACAATGAATAATTCATTGCCTAGCCTTTAAATGTTCCATCTTGGTAACAAAATGATATATCATATAAAATAGTAAAAAACAGCAACAACACCATTTAACTGTAATGATGAGCTTGGTAATTGTGTACATGGGCTTGTCTTTAATCAACTTCTTCCATTCGGGAAGTGTCCCCGTCTCCCTCCAGAAGAGGCATATCCTCTTCAGCAGGCTGGATGATCTCATCAACAATCACGTCATCATCGTCAATACCTGGAGCGGCAAAAAACACAAACATTTAAAAACGATGAGCAGAGTGAGAAGGAGGTCCCGGTCATCGCATGACAGCGAGCAGTTCACCTCTTCAATAACACTGCAGTCCTGCGTCATATACCACACTGGAAATGTCACCTCTTCATACAACTAACACACAGAGCAAGCACACTGTACTGTTCATGAACCCAATAAACCTTTTACTGATAGTCAAAGAAAACTAAACCCAACACAGAGCTCTGATTCAACATGGAAGCTACAGACCTGCATTTACATTGTGCCCTCCCTGGCAAGCCATCCACAGGATGCGACTCTTAGAAGCATGGCAGGGCATCAGAAAGCATGCCCAGTGCTTCCTGTGTGCGGCAACTTGTCAAAGCCAGTTCAGCGAGACTCACCCAGCCCCAGCTTGATCATCCTGTAGATGCGGTTGGAATGAGTCTGCGGGTCATCCAGCGTGAAGCCGGAGGACAGCAGTGAGGTCTCGAAGAGCAGGATGACCAGGTCCTTCACAGACTTGTCGTTCTTGTCGGCCTCTGCCTTCTGCCTGAGCGTCTCGATGATCGGATGGTCCGGGTTGATCTCCAGGTGTTTCTTGGCAGTCATGTACCCCATGGTGGAGTTGTCTCTTAAGGCTTGGGACTTCATGATTCTCTCCATGTTGGCAGTCCAGCCGTAGGTGCTGGTTACGATGCAGCAGGGGGATGACACCAGGCGGTTGGAGACGGTTACCTGTTGACAAATAGATATAGAAAACGGTTTAGAATATGTGTTTTAGTTACATCCTATGGAGACGATAATCATTTTCTGTAAATGGGTATATTAAAAAATGACTGAATACCCAATACCAGGTTCAGTTTGTAAGCCATGAGAGTCTGTATACTTTTTTTAAAGGCTGTTGCATATTCAGTATTATAAGTGTTTGCCATTGGAACAGGGCAAGGTTGTGTGATACACTGCCGTTCCGGAGTCTATCCTGTCTCCTGTCGGTGAGATCTTTTGTACAGCGGTTAAGACGCTTGCTTGCGGAGCATGGGCTCGCCGGTCCGCACCCAGCCTCTGCCCGGTTACACCATGTAAAGAGATTCCTTGAACCGCTAACCCTGAACAGCTCAGTAATAACCAGGGCTAGTGCAGTAGTGCTGGTGATAGTAAATGAAAGGGAATATGCTTGCTTACTTTTTCAATCTTTTTGTCCAGGATGTCTTTGATGATCTTGCAGAGGTTCTCGAACTTGGCCTTCATCTCCTCCGCCTGCTTCTTCTCCTCCTCGTCCTCGGGGAGCTCCAGCCCCTCCTTGGTCACAGACACCAGGGTCTTGCCATCGAACTCCTTGAGCTGCTGCACACAGTACTCGTCGATGGGCTCGATCATGTAGATCACCTCCAGGCCGTGCTTCCGCAGGCGCTCCACGAAGGCAGAGTGGGATACCTGCTCCTTCGTCTCACCTGCACCAAGCACACGACACGTTCATTAACACAGCACGGGTAGGGTTGCAGTCTACGCACAATTCATAATTTAGGGACAAAACATACTATAAACAGCAGGATTTGTGTTCGGTTGCCTTTTTCATATTATCAAATGCATCGATCCAGCTAGCATTCATTAACAGCGTGCTGGGCAGAGTCTGGATCGGGGGGGCGGGGCGGGCTGTGGGAGGGGACTCTTTAAGAAACACTGAGCAGGGCTACCCACCAGTGATGTAGTAGATGTGCTTCTGGGTGTCCTTCATTCGGGACACATAGTCCTTCAAAGAGACCATCTCATCACCCGATGCAGAAGTGTAGTAGCGAAGCATTTCAGAAAGCTTCTTACGGTTCTGGGAGTCCTCGTGGATTCCAAGCTGGAAAAACAAAATGTAAAGTACCGTCAATCATGCCAAAATGCTCTTGGGACTGGAGGTCTTTGTTTCCAGGTAGGTCACTGTGCTCCAGTAAGACATGCTGCAGCAACTCCGTACCTTGATGTTCTTGCCGAACTGCTCGTAGTATTTCTTGTAGTTGTCCTTGTCCTCTGTCAGTTCGCTGAAGAGCTCCATACACTTCTTGACCAGGTTCTTGCGGATCACTTTCAGGATCTTGCTCTGCTGCAGCGTCTCACGGGAGATGTTCAGGGGAAGATCTTCAGAGTCCACTACGCCTTTGACGAAATCTGGACAGTGAGGGTGGGGGGGTGGGGTGATCATTAATTCAGCATCCGAATCAGGGACACTTTCTCTAACAATTAGATTTTCTTTCAGGCACAGGCAAACTCATTTATTTTGGTTACGGGGTTAATATCATGTGTTGCAATTTGGATGAAGATCACTTGAAAGACTAAACTGTTAGCTTTACATGCCTTTCAGTGTTTTCCTAAACCCAGTCGCTGTTGGGAGTGTCATGGAAACGGAGTGTCACAGACATTAGAAGCCTAGCGGGTTAACAATGAGCTCCATGTGAAGGGTTGCACTCACTGAGATACTCAGGCATGAGCTCGTCACAGCTGTCCATGATGAAGACTCTGCGCACGTACAGCTTGATGTTGTTCTTCTTCTTCTTGTTCTCAAACAGGTCGAAAGCCGCCCGCCTCGGAACGAAGAGCAGGGCCCTGAACTCCAGCTGGCCCTCCACTGAGAAATGCTGCGCAGGAAATTAAACCAACAGGCTGTTCATTCATATTTCATTTAGAAAACGTTTGACGACACTGTATCAAAAAAAGATTTTAAAACATCGAACTCTGAGAAGATTGAGTAAAGGGCTTTAATGTGTGCCTCAAGCTGAGGGAACACAAAGACACTTTGTGGCTCGGAATTTGGTTTCAGGAGACTAGGTTTCAGGTCCCTGCACGGCACACCAGGGGGGACCTGGGCTTTGATACAGCAAAGTTGCCTCAAACTACGTCTCCCAGTCTCCTGAAACCAGGTTTCAAGCCACTATTCCTGAAAAAAGGGGCTTTATGTTCCTTTAAACATTTTTCCTTTCACAAAAAATAATGTGCAGTGCCCTTTGATAACCCTGGAGCTATCTGCACAGGTACTAGCATGTCATTCAAATGAGATGAAGACTCACTTTGACGGCCAGGTGGTCCTCCCAGTCGTTGGTGAGGCTCTTGTAGAACTCTCCATACTCCTCGGTGGTGATGTCATCGGGGTTCCTGGTCCAGAGGGGCTTGGTCTTGTTGAGCTCCTGGGCGTCGATGTACTTCTCCTTGATCTTCTTCTTTCTTTTGTTGCTGCCGTCCTTGTCCTCTTCCTCATCCGAGCCGACGTCCTCGATCTGAGGGGCGTCGCTCTTCGCGCCCTCGGGCTCCGCCTTCTTCTCAAGCTCCTCCTCCTTCACGTCGTCCATGTCCACCTCCTTCTCTCTCTGCTTCTCTACCTGCAAAAATACAAAATACAAAGTGTGAGGTCTTTCCTGTTCATAGAGCTGCATATCAGAAGCTATCAGCATGCCGTTGAGATCGTGACAGGCAGGTTATCGTGCTGCAACTTTTAACCGTGTGCTTCAAAGAAAGGTTTGAGTTGAGTCCTGTCCAGGAGGACTGAACATTGGTGTCAGCTCAAGGCTTGTAGCTGCTCATTGAAGATGCCTCAGTCGTTCAAATCGCTCTGGCGTTCACTGAAACACGCTGACATTAAAATGTAATTGAAACCAGTGTGACTGAATAGTTCACCCTGACTTCTAATGATTTGTAAACTAAGACAGGTCCATGTGAGCTTGTATCCTGACTCTAGGTGCTTGGTCACTGCTGTATAAAGTTTCCTTTAGAGTCATGCTGTATAAAGTTTCCTTTAGAGTCATGCTGTCTATTTATACTTCTCTGAGTACATCCATGCTGCTACAGTCACTCAAGGTTACTGCTGCACGGTGTCTCTTGTGAGTTTCTGGACACTTACATAGAGTGTGATTGGGTAGCCGATGAATTGCGAGTGTTTCTTCACAATTTCTTTGATTCGTTTTTCCTCGAGATACTCCACTTGGTCTTCCTTGAGCCGCAGTATAACTCTGGTGCCACGCCCGATTGACTCCCCTGGAAACGATACAAACTCACTGTGACCAGGATCGCATGGTGCATTCTGCTGTGATCATTCCATGTGGATAGACAGTAGAACACCTATTGTAATTTTGCAGGGTTAGAAACTCGCTCTGGTCCTGCACCCAAGCCCTGGGCTTCAGAAATGTATTTGTTTAAATGATCAGGAGACATGAATTTGTACAATCAAAGTTAAATAATCTGTACCTCCCCCTCTGGCTGCATGAACAGCTAGCAGTAACCCACAGACCCCCAGGTGACTTACTCATTCTGTGATCAGTGCCATCGGCTCAGAGCACATTTAGCAGGAGCTTGTTTGCAGGCACCTGGTCATTTTGATAATTACCCGCACAAGGGGGCAGTTCTGAAGCCCAGGTCTGGGTGCAGGGTTCGTGTGAGTATCTAACCCTGGTCTATCACTTACCATTATCTAGTTTCACGGTGAAGGAGCCCCCAGCGGCCGATTCCCACAGGTACTGCTCATCGTCGTTGTGTTTGGTGATGACGGTCACTTTCTCAGCCACCAGGTAAGCAGAGTAGAACCCCACACCGAACTGGCCGATCATGGAGATATCTGCCCCGGCAGCCAAGGCCTCCATGAAGGCTTTGGTTCCAGACTTGGCGATGGTCCCCAGGTTATTGATGAGGTCAGCCTTGGTCATGCCGATCCCAGTGTCTACGATGGTCAAGGTGCGGGTCAGTAGGTCAGGAATTATGTCAACCTTCAGCTGTTTGCAGGAGTCAAGCCTGCTGGGGTCAGTCAAGCTTTCATAGCGGATTTTGTCCAGAGCCTAAAAGAGGACGTCCATTCAGAGTATGAATCGGTAATCTTCCCATGGTTAGAATTCCCAGGTATACTATACTACTGTAATTGCTATAGTGTGACATGTTTTTAATATGCTTCGTTATACCTCTCTGGGTTTTACTTTGCTTACCCATGCTTTCACTGTGCTGTATTACACTTTGCTGTACTTTTACTATGGTGTGTTTTTTTAAAATATTTTTTACTGTGCCTCTCTGTGCTTTACAGTTCTTCCCTATGCTTTACCAGCCTCCACTGTGCTTTATTACACTTTGCTGTGCTTTTACTTTTACTATGAGACACTTTTGTTAGGAAAACAAGTTTGTATGGTTACTTCTTAAAGTTCTCGGGTCAAATTAGATCCATTAGTGTGATTACAGACTACTGGACTTTTTAAATCACTCATCAGAGATCCTTGTAACAGTAAGCACAGAGTAACACATGCATCGCAATCCAAACGCGTCTAAATAACATGTTTCTCATATCGTACGACTGCGTGTTCCAAGTTTTGGATGATCACAGTTTTAGAGGGTTTTTTCCCTCTCCCATGCATAATATCAGACATCAGAGGAGTTAGAGATGAGCTGTGAATACTTGTGCTGCTCCTAATACATTAGTGAACTCACATCGGAGGAGTTGGAGAGGAGCTGTGAATACATGTGCTGCTCCTAATACATTAGTGAACTCACATCAGAGGAGTTGGAGATGAGCTCCCTCAGGAAGATCTCTTTGTTGGAGTAGAAGGTGTTGATGATCAGAGACATGAGCTGTGCGATTTCCGCCTGGAAGGCGAAGGTCTCCACCTCCTCCTCCAGTGGCTGGGCGCTCTTCATTTGCTCCGGCATCTGAAACCATAAAGAATAAATTTGTGTGAACCGCTTACTACCATCTCAAACAAAACAAGAAAGCTTGTAGCGGATTGAGGTCAGATTGAAAGGCATCTAGCTGTGCCCACGTGGCTCTGCCTTGCTAACCTTGGGTGCTCCTCTTGGGTGATCAGCTTGAGTCTTCTTTCTTCTTTGGGACTCTTCTTTCTGGCGCTGGGTTTCTGTGATTCTGACCCCTCTCTCGCTCTGCCTGCCTGCTTTTATACGCACGCTGGCTCTCTAGAAGTTCTCATTCAGAAACTCCTGGAAGGAATGTCAACTGGAACATGGGACTAAAGAAAGTAACAGCGAGCAGGGCGTCTCCTGCAGCTGTCAGTGTCAGACAGGCTCCTTTTAGGGCTACAGAGGCACAGTGTGGCCCTGCCAATAATCTCACCCCAATCACATTGCACCACTCAGTGCTGCCTTTGCATTTTGCTGTACAACTATACAGAAAAAAAATTATTTGTAACTTTATGCCATTAATAATACTCCATTTGTATTTATTTGTTTAAATATTATTTTCCCCTTAGATGTAATAATGAAACATAATGTAACACATTTGAGATGATCTGATGAAGGTTGTGGTAGTGTTGAATCTTTCGTGAATGAGATGATCCCTTCAATCTCACGTGTCTGCACTTCCATTCACTGTGCAGGTGTCACGGGTACTGTCTGCCGCTGCTCTGTTTGCGAGTCCTGCTTTCAGGTGGGCTTGCACTTCCGGGATCATGTCACCTGGACACTGAGATTATCTCCACCCCACCAGCTACTTCCTCTCTAGCCTCTGTGGGCGCCGGAGCCACTGGCATTGTCATCATTGTATTGATTCTGTAGACTGAGCAATGTCAGAACAGATAAGAAATAATCACAGAACAATCAGCTGCTGTCTGCAGACAGAGGAACGATTGCCTGCAGATTGTTTTTTTTTTTGGGGGGGGGGGGGGGGCAGTTAAAAAAAAAATCCTGAAAATGTCGTAGCAAGTGCTGCTGTTTATCGCACTGCAGTTCAAACATATATCTAGAAAAGGGTAGATCTCAGATTGTATACCTCATTGTGATGAAGCTCGTTCTGCACATACAGAACTTTACACAAGCTATTTTTAGCATCAGAATCTGGTTGTAGAAGGCATCTGTCCATGTGTCTCTGTGTGTCAAACACTTGTGTGAATGGCTGTCTACAATAGAGAGGTGCGGTGTGACAGGTGCACTGCTGGAAAACTGGGTACAGCTGTCTGTATGTATAAGTTAATGTGGTCAGGGAGGATAGATAGATAGATAGATAGATAGATAGATAGATAGATAGATAGATAGATAGATAGATAGAGGCGGGATCAGAGATTTTCAAACAACTTTTTAAAAGCTGGTTGCCTGAATCTTCCACTTCCCCTTAAATAAGTCACTTAATTTAAGTGAAGTACCCCCAGTTCAAAGGACATGCGATGTGAAAATAAATGTCATTTAAAAGCTAAAGTAAAAGTGAAACAAGTTCTCTCAGAGTTTGATTCCACCACCATGTTTTCCAGCATTCCAGGTTTCGGTTCATTAAATCAGCTTGGAGAGGCGTTTTTCAATCCCAGCGATCAGGAAGCGATGTGTATGGGGTTGGGTGGAGTTCACCTCTTTGCTGTTTTGAGCTGCAGAATAGCACAAGGAAAGCGTGTGTGATACCAGTCTGATTCGGGGCACTCTGTGATTTCATTGCAGCCTGTAACTGGAGTCTAACGATACCAGTCTGATTCGGGGCACTCTGTGATTTCATTGCAGCCTGTAACTGGAGTCTAACGATACCAGTCTGATTCGGGGCACTCTGTGATTTCATTGCAGGCTGTAACTGGAGTCTAACAATACCAGTCTGATTCGGGGCACTCTGTGATTTCATTGCAGCCTGTAACTGGAGTCTAACGATACCAGTCTGATTCGGGGCACTCTGTGATTTCATTGCAGGCTGTAACTGGAGTCTAACAATACCAGTCTGATTCGGGGCACTCTGTGATTTCATTGCAGGCTGTAACTGGAGTCTAACAATACCAGTCTGATTCGGGGCACTCTGTGATTTCATTGCAGGCTGCAACTGGAGTCTAACGATACCAGTCTGATTCGGGGCACTCTGTGATTTCATTGCAGCCTGTAACTGGAGTCTAACGATACCAGTCTGATTCGAGGCGCTCTGTGATTTCATTGCAGGCTGTAACTGGAGTCTAACGATACCAGTCTGATTCGGGGCACTCTGTGATTTCATTGCAGGCTGTAACTGGAGTCTAACGATACCAGTCTGATTCGGGGCACTCTGTGATTTCATTGCAGCCTGTAACTGGAGTCTAACGATACCAGTCTGATTCGAGGCGCTCTGTGATTTCATTGCAGGCTGTAACTGGAGTCTAACGATACCAGTCTGATTCGGGGCACTCCGTGATTTCATTGCAGGCTGTAACTGGAGTCTAACGATACCAGTCTGATTCGGGGCACTCTGTGATTTCATTGCAGCCTGTAACTGGAGTCTAACGATACCAGTCTGATTCGAGGCGCTCTGTGATTTCATTGCAGCCTGTACTGGGGTTGCAGATTTCTGTGTGTTTGTTGCTGTCCCATTCCAGAGGGCTGTGCTGCGGTTGCCGTGCAATACCTTTTAGTGGATGCTTTGTATAATTCATTACTGCTGTTCCTGCTTAAATCATCATTTACCAGGCTCACACACTAATGTCCCTTTTCCAATACTGGGGCTCTTCTTAAAAGACCCCTAAAAAGTTTCCTTTCTGAAATGAGGGTGTTGTGGAAATGACTGGTAGGGACATCCCATTGGAACTTCTACCAATTCTGTAACTGTGCCAACAGCACGTTCAGTGAATGGAAGATTCCAGATGGGGCAGAAATTACATTTTCACGCCCCCTAGTGGTCATTCTTTGCTACCTTGGCCTCAATGCTAAACTTAAACCAATCATTATTAATAGTTATTATTACAGAGAAATTGAGAAAATGTGCATATCATGATATTTGTATTACTATGTCAGTCCTGTTAATTAATGCCCGGTGACCGATTTACAATGCCTTGATTTTATTCCAGAGACAGCTGTATCTTTTAAATCATTTTTTTAATGTATTTTTCAGAAATCCTTGCAATGCTGCTATAGGACAGCAGGTGGTGCTGTTTACAGTAAAACCTTGATTAACCCTTCCTCGGCAGCCTGTCTTGTGGTGCGCTGTGCTCTTCTGCCCTGCTGTTGCCAAAGGAAATGCATTCTTCAGCCCCCTGTCTCTGGTCATGACAGAACAGAGCAGTGCTGTGTGTTGCACGTTTACAGGTAAAGGGTTTGCATTATATTCTGTTATCCTGATGTGGGGAAGTCATTTACAGTTCTAAGCATTGGAAATGGAATTGGAATTGAAAAAAAACAGGAATTGACCCCGTAACTGTCTTTCCGAAATCGCAACGGATCTCAAACTTTTTTTTTTTTTTTTGCAAGCCTCAGAAACACAAGCACGTGAGCTCGCTGATCACCAGGCGGCCGGAGAGAGAGAACGACGAGCGAGTCCGCGCGCATGCTCCGCGAGTAAGATCCGGGCTCGGGGCAGGATGAATGCTAATTTCCAAGATGGCGGCGGAGGGAGGAGGGAAGGAGATGAACGAAATTAAAAGTCAGTTCACCACCCGGGAAGGCGTCTACAAACTCCTCACTCACTCCGAATATAGCCGCCCCAACCGGGTACCGTTCAATTCGCAGGGCTCCAACCCGGTGAAAGTCTCCTTCGTGAACGTCAACGACCAGTCCGGTAACGGGGACAGGGTCTGCTTCAATGTGGGCCGAGAACTGTACTTCTACATTTACAAAGGCGTCAGGAAGGTAAACAGGACGCGACGTCCCGCAGCCCAAGCTGTTATTACTTTTTATAATTGGGTTCAAATCAAACAAATAACCCTCGGTGACTCGGCCCGGCTGCGGGTGACGCAGTTTTGAGCGTATTCGCCGCTACTTGCTTTAAACTGTGTGATACAGTCAGTGCTGGTGTGTAGTGGTGCTCTGTGTGATAATTGAATAGTGTCAGAAACTGCTAAGGCCTCTGCTGCTGCTCAGCCCATCCAGTTTAGCCAGGCGGTTGTTAAATGCGCAGACCTGACCGTGCATTTAGCGTGGTCATTGGTTAAGTCGATGGGGAACTTTGGGTTTTCTTATTAGTCCGCAGCTGGTTCGTGCTGTGACGGCGCTGTCTGTGTCGCACAGTCCTGTGTGACCGATGCTGTGTGATCCAGCTCGGTTCGCGTGTTGTTTTCATCCCTTCGTGTCAGCGACACGGTTGCGGTAATTGTTGTTGTTGCGTGATCGCCGGCGTGCGAGAGGTGTTGCTTCTTTATTTCCTTGTTGTGTGTTAGTGTCAGAATGCGGCTTGTCAAACAGTTGCACGCAGCCATTGCTGCGCTTTGGGGTAGGTATTGCCCTGTTAATAGTAAGTCGGTGAAATGTAAAAGTTGTGGGATAGGCGTAGCGGATGGACTTGGTACTGTGGTCCTCTTAGACGTGATAAGCACATTCCCTGTACCCAGTATGCAATTTCAGATGTCAAAATACAGTTCTAGTGTTATAGTGGTTTGTGCGACCGTCAATTACACAGTACGCTTCACAAGAAACGTTGCTGGCAAGCGCGCACGGGATTCTGGTTCGGGGTTTTTAAAAAACGACACTTGTGATGCATGTTTTGCTTCATGTAGTTTGTAGTGCACGGTTTCCCCTGTAATGCCGCTGCCCACGTCAGTTTATGCTATCTATCAAATGTTCCTACTTTGCGTACTGCGCATGCCCAGACTATTTAAACCCTGCACTGCGCATGTCCATATTTTCTCCTTAAGCCCGAGGAAGCTCATTAAAATCAGCGATCTGTTTTTTTGAATGAGAAAGTAGATGTTTTGTAAAGTTGCATTTCCCTCCACGTGTAGTAATTAGTTGTATATTAAATACAGACAGCTGGTGTTAATGAACGGTAAAGTGTTCTATAGAGGTAGGTACATTCTTTAAAAGGCAACTACGGTGACTGCGAATGTTTTACATTGAAGTGCACGTTTTCATGATCCGAAAGTAACCCATAAATACACCTCTGTGACATTGTTTTCCAAAGCTATTATTATTATTATTATGATGTAGACATATTTCCTGGTGTGAATTCCGATCATGTTTTTGCAGTATTCTTCAGAAGCACATGGCTCACAAGAACTATTATCACTGGTATACATTGTTGTTGTTAAATAGTAATTACAAAAAATAAAATTGTAAAACACTCTGTACAAATGCAAGTTCATTCCGGACAGGAATAGAATAGGCTTCAGTTCAAATATATGAAAGTTAATGCTGGTGCATGTGACTTCTTCTATACCTGTAAACGGTTTTATTATTATTCGTTTTTATTAATCAGATGTTGTATTCTTGCGTAATTTGCCACATCTCCTTGCAGGTTTCTCAATAGGAGATTGGAGTTCTTTTTTGTGTGTGCTTTATTTTTACATCATATTCAAATATATGTAGCCTGATATTTGAATATTTGTTGTATGGTTGGTGGGGTGACTACTTTGGTCTGGATTTTCAGAACGAATGGATGCTATCTGAGCAGTTGAAGCCTAGAGGGAAGCACTGAACAGAGTCTGTGTGACGCTGTACTAGATGTTACTCTGCATACTCATTGCTTAGATGCTAGTGACCTACCACGGCATGAATCTGTATTGGGAGTGTTTGCTGGGGCATATGGAGGTGTCTTTCTCTCTCTACATCTGTCACATGTTTCCATGCATCATGACCATTCTGTACTTGTTCCTCTATACTGCTGTGTGTGTGTGTGTGTGTGTGTGTGTGTGTGCGTGTGCATCCTCTATACTGCTCTGTGTGTGTGTGTGCATCCTCTATACTGCTCTGTGTGTTTGTGTGTGCGTCATGGTCAGCTAGTTTTTACTCTTTACTGACGCTGCTGCTGTGGCAGTCATGGCAGGGAATGTATGTTATTGACATGCTTGTTGAATTGTGCACATTTTGTCCAAACGCATTGATCTTACAAATTGTTTCTGAGAAAGCGCTCAAAGCAAATACTTTTAGTTTACTCTCCTCCCTGATAAAATTGTGTTTTGTATGCAGAGCCATATGAATTCCAGGACGTATGTGTGAATTGTAACCGCAGTCATTGTTTTCTCCCTCCTCCGTTGTTTCTGTGCTGACACTGAAACACAAGACTGTTTCCAGTGCCCTGCAGGTATCTACTCTGCTTGTCCTTCACCACCAATCCAACAAAGGCTTCAGCAGACGGCTTAGCAAAATATCGGTTCTTAAACTACAGATACAGATAGACAGAGACTACACAGTAGAAGGGAAAGGGATGCGATTCCTGTAAACACTGCAGGCACGGTGTCCTGTAACCTTGGAAACATCTCAAGCCCCTCTCCTTTGACATGTCTGTTAGCTGATTGACAGCCTACAGATCACCCCTGATTGCAAGCTCTGGTGTCTCTGCAAACGTGGCTTTCCTTTGAGATGTCTGTAAACAGCTCTGCCTCTCCGCAGCTGTGTTGGTGGATTTAGGAGGACAGTTCATTCTTTTAAAATATATTAGATAAACAAAAACACAACCTGCTCTTATCATATGAAATCTGTGAGTCATTTCCGCTTTGGTCAGCAATTTGCGCTGGAGTGCATGTGTGAAGACAAAAGGAACTGTTATTTTTCTCCACAGTTAGTTTCCAAGTGAACTCAATTTGGTTTGATTAGAAACTAACCATATGTGAAAAAGCCCTAAGTGACTGATATATTAGTCTGATAAATGACTAATTAATATCACCAAGCAACTGAACCCAGAAAGTGAGTGACCAGTAGGGGGCGCTGAAGGTAAACAATGCGCAGCAGCTTGCTCCTGAACCCGCTGCTCATATTTACTAACTGCTTGAAACTGTATTAAAATATACAAGCATACTGTACCGAATGGACAGCAGGTGTTGCAGGGCTCTGATTTGCTCAGGTGTTGCAGGGCTCTGATTGCTCAGGTGTTGCAGGGCTCTGATTGCTCAGGTGTTGCAGGGCTCTGATTTGCTCAGGTGTTGCAGGGCTCTGATTTGCTCAGGTGTTGCAGGGCTCTGATTTGCTCAGGTGTTGCAGGGCTCTGATTTGCTCAGGTGTTGCAGGGCTCTGATTTGCTCAGGTGTTGCAGGGCTCTGATTTGCTCAGGTGTTGCAGGGCTCTGATTGCTCTGATTGCCAGCCTCCAGTGAATTTAGTACGCATCTCTCCACTGACGTAGACACATTTGTGAAAGAACCTACTTGGCAGAAGTGATCTGGTATGCATGCACAGACTAGTAACAACAAAAGCCCAGGATAAGCTTACAATTGGTTTACAGTAGTTTTGATTACATTTGACACACCCTATTGTGGGGGGAAGAAGCCTTTAATGCATGACAGTGAATCAGACTTCTACTTCCCAGCAGCAGCCGGTGTGGGTTATTTTGGCAACTAATGCTTGTTGTGGTAGAACCTGATAGTGGTCTTTCAGCAAACTGCAAAACCAGTTTTGTTTTGTTTCTTTATGGTTCATAAGGAGATCCAAAACCCTTATAGACTCATTTTTGATGTGCAAAGTCAAAATGTTAGAGAGGAACCAAAGATTGAGTTTTTTGTTTTTTTTTAAAGAAACTTCACAGAACAGTAATTTACCTACTCAGTCCCGCAATTAGTTCTTTGCTTATTTTAGAAGTGTTTCATCCATCACATCCCATGTTAGCTTGTTTGTGTGTGGGCTCTTGATCAGTAGGGGTACATGGCATTTCATCCATGAGTATCTTGAATACAGTGCAGGTTAGCAGCCCCTTCCTTTTGGCTATCGGAGGAAGCTGTGGTCTGCTGACAGGATGATCCGAGTACTCCCTTGAAATGTTGCTCTTGTACAGTACCAATTCCTGAATTCAAACAAATGATCTGTAATTGTATTTTCATTTTTTTTTAAACAGGTTATACAAAAAGCTAAGAAAATATGATTAAAATCTTTAAAAAAATAAAATAAAATAAATCAGTGTCACACAGTGGTTCCTTTCATCGAAACCCCGTAGAAGCGTCTGCGGCTTCGTCAAGCAATTTCGCTTCAGTAATCTCTAAAAACAGAACACAGCTGCTAGCAGCATAGCGCGCTGTCAGGGCTCACTGAACTTCCAATTAATTCCAAAGAGGACGCATCATGTACCGCCAGCATCATTATAAACGGCGCTGGCATTGTTTGCATATATGGTGCAGATGTGCTGTTTACAGTCTAATGTTACGCTACATTCCTTACACACACCATCCAGCCAGTCTGATAGTTTGTTGCATACAGCATTCATATAATGGTCCTTGATTTAATTTCAGCGTGGACGCTGTTCTATTAGAGACTCTTTAGCAGCATTAGGAGAGCCAGTGCTATGGCATATCACCAAGGAGATCAACTCCCAAACGCAGAGATGGGGCCAGCAAATGAGCATGCAGCCTACCATGACAGTGGCATCTTTAAATAGGGCTTCGTGTCGGAGCCGTAAAAGCTAGTCAGATAAACAACGCTCCTGATAATAAAATCACAGTGTAATTCATGCACGCTGTAAATGCCTCGTGACCTTTCAGCTCACTACTGTACATGTGTGGACTAGCGGCAGTGCTCTTTCTGTTTCCCATCGGGTAGAAAATATAATGAGGCTTGCTACTATTCGATTTTTATTTTTTTGCCAAATCGACGATTAATATTGACATTTATTTTAGAAAGAATTTACAGTTTTTTTTTATCTTTATTTTTCAATTCAAGCAGAGAATAGGTGAAATCAACCTTTATGCTTTAAAAAAAAAAAAAAAAAAGATTGAGCAAAGCTTTTAATTTAATCAGTTCTGATAACCAGACCACTCAGGCTTTGATCCCGGTGTCTTTAATGTCATCAGAAACTTTAATGTGAAAAAAAAAAAAAAAAAAAAAAAATACTTAAGGCTGGTTCCACAGACCTGGATTAGCAGTAATCTTGAACTACCTCGCGCTATATTAGGTAAGGTAATCCAAGGTTAGTACTATGTCTGTGAAACCAGCCATACATAAAATACTGAAGACCTGGGATCTAAGATATTGGCTTCGTTCTTGTTACATAACTATATTTTGGGATCCTGTACTAGCTCAAGTTCCCTCTTGGCATCGCAAAGACAAATGAATACTTTTGTGTCTTTCATTTTAGAAAGCCACTGCTGCCATCATACAGTATTTCGCACATTTGAAGTAGTATGGTTTTATTTATTTATTTGATTTTTTCCTAAACGATTGTGCAGTGAACACCTTCAGAACCGAAGCACAGACACCTCGAGTATTAGGAGGGATTTGTGTAGGAAGACCTTCATTGTACGCTGGTCACACATTCGATTTTAATGCAGGAAAGCTTACAAATTAAAGGCCGTTAACCATAGCTTAGGGATTTACATTTTATTGAACTCATTTCCCGTTAGGAGTGGTTGAGTGAAGCATTTGGCAGCGGCATGCTTGAGGGCAATATGTTTGCACTGGAGGCTCCCGCAAGCAGAGGGAATCAACTGATAGTTATGAAGATATTATTGCAGAAAACAAATTAGTTTCTTTCTTAAGTGAATTCAAAGATCGGCTTACATTTTGAAACGATTAGTATATCTAGTAATTATGCTTGTGTCACGATAAAGTAATTTGCCGCTATCTTAAAAGGGATTAATTACTTGCCTGTTTTTGAAAAGCAAAATGAATCCTTCTAGGCTCCCTCTTTTTAAAAATTATGTGGTAAAATAGTAATGTTTGCTGTCTTGGTCACTTGCTTATTATATGCTGGATATATTATATCCAAAGCGACTTAGAGATTGGATATGAACTGTGCATCACAACTGCTGCAGAGTCACTTACAGTAGGACCTCTTTCGCTGGTGCTCAGTGAGCCGAGGACACCCTGACTGACCTAGGCCTTCCCCGCCAATTGTGCGCCGCCCCCTGGGAACTCCCGTCTATGGTCGGCACTGGAATAGACCTTCGGGCTATAGGGCGCATCCTGCACTCCACGCAGAGCGCCTTTGCCGGATGCGCCAATCGGGAGCCTCTGGAAATGGTTATTTTGAGACAGACTTTCTGCACAGTAAAATGTAATTTAGATTTCTGTTTTTTATTTTTAACACATATAAATAGCACCACACACTCAGGCTAAAATGGGCAAATAAGCTGAATATCCTGTCGAGATACATATTACTGCTAATCCTTTAGATCTGTGCTTTCAGTGTATTGGACTTACAGAATTAGCCTGTGCCTTCAGTGTATTGGACTTACAGAATTAGCCTGTGCCTTCAGTGTATTGGACTCATAGAATTAGCCTGTATTTTCAGTGTATTGGACTCATAGAATTAGCCTGTGCCTTCAGTGTATTGGACTCATAGAATTTGCCTGTGCCTTCAGTGTATTGGACTCATAGAATTTGCCTGTGCTTTGTGTATTGGACTCATAGAATTAGCCTGTGCTTTGTGTATTGGACTCATAGAATTAGCCTGTATTTTCAGTGTATTGGACTCATAGAATTAGCCTGTATTTTCAGTGTATTGGACTCATAGAATTAGCCTGTGCTTTGTGTATTGGACTCATGGAATTAGTAGTTGTAGGTGAAATTTGCAACTAGCTTGTGTCCTCATAGCAATTCCACTCTCCTGTGTGCTCGCCAGGGAGAGAGAGTCCTGTTACTGACATGCTTTCCATACTGTATCTCAATATGTGATGCCTTTCTTCTCATTTCAGTGACTGTGGTTGCTGCTAATTGATAGGTGTAAGGCTGGGAAAGCTTCGCTAGTGTATTTTGTGTTTTAGTATTATTAATGAGTGTAATGTTTGTTTGGCTTTCTTCCAGGCAGCAGATTTAAGTAAACCCATAGATAAAAGGATATACAAGGGAACACAGCCCACCTGCCATGACTTCAACCACCTGACGGCCACGGCAGAGAGTGTTTCCCTGCTGGTGGGATTCTCTGCTGGACAGGTCCAGCTCATAGACCCTATAAAGAAGGAAACCAGCAAGCTGTTTAATGAGGAAGTGAGTATTATACTGGGTCTTCAGTATGGCTTGCATGATTCACCTTGACTGCTGTTTGACATAACGTCTCGTTTAGATTACAGGGGTTTCTGTTGTTGTTTTGAATACATCAGTGCTGCTGTTTCTGCTCAATTTCCCATGCACAATAAAACTTGAAAGTTTCTATTGATTATAAGCAGGAATAAAATAAAGCAATTCACTAGTAAATAATATATTCAAGTGTGCTCCAGTGTACCACAGTGCAAGAAAGCTTTAGGAATCATAGAACAGTCTGAGGGTTAAGGTTATAGGGTTAGGGTTCGGGTGCTAGTGGTCATTTAACAGTAGTGTGGGAGTTTACCTTGTAGATAGCCTTATAAGCAATGTATATAGCAATGCAGGGATTAGAAATCCAGGCCAGCCAGTCTATCACAGTGATATGTAGAGCAACACAAGTTGGCTAGAAATCTCAATAATAATGCAGGGGATCCAGTTTCCTCAAGACTGTGCTTGTAGAAAATCTATAAATTAAGTCCCCATATTCAAGCAATGTCAAAAAATGACTTGACGATAAACGAGTGTTTTAAATACCGTACTGCTCGCACAGACAGGGATCAGTCTACTTGAAACAGATTTACACAGAATCGGCAAACGCACAATAAATTCAAGTCTCTTACCAGCCTAGGAATTGTAATAAGAATTAGAAAATGCACTGCCTTTGAAATTTTGAAAAATTACAGGACAAGGATAGTGAAGCAAGAAATGACACGTGTAACATTCTGTACAGGGCTAACCCCTATTGATCAAAAAAACTGCATTCAAATTCACATGTCATTTTGCACTCTAATTTAAAAGCTTTTTAGAATTCTACTTGAAAGTGAAATTGCTCAAGTAGTGCAGTATAGTGTGTGTGTGTGTGTGTGTGTATATATATATATATATATATATATATATATATATATATATATATATATATGCATGCATGCTCACTGCAGGTTGAAGCACATATGTAACCCTATGTTTGTTTGTAAATGGTCCTGTGTTTTTGTTCATTCTTTCTGTAGAGGTTAATAGACAAGTCAAGAGTGACCTGTGTGAAATGGGTGCCCGGCTCGGAAAGCCTGTTCCTTGTAGCTCACTCCAGTGGCAATATGTACTTGTATAACGTGGAGCACACTTGCGGCACCACTGCCCCACACTACCAGCTGCTGAAACAGGGTGAAAACTACACCGTGCACACCTGCAAGAGCAAATCCACCAGAAACCCTTTGTTGAAATGGACAGTGGGAGAGGGGGCCCTCAATGAGTTTGCATTTTCCCCCGATGGGAAGTTCTTGGCGTGTGCGAGTCAGGACGGGTTTCTCCGTGTTTTTAATTTCGACTCGGTGGAGCTGCACGGTACAATGAAAAGCTACTTTGGGGGACTGCTGTGTGTGTGTTGGAGCCCGGATGGCAAATACATTGTTACAGGTGGAGAGGACGATTTGGTTACCGTTTGGTCTTTTTTGGACTGCAGAGTAATAGCCAGGGGTCACGGACATAAATCCTGGGTAAGTGTGGTGGCCTTTGACCCTTACACTACAAGCGTGGAAGAGGGCGACCCCATGGAGTTCAGTGGGAGTGACGAGGACTTCCAAGACCAGATTCACTTTGGTCGAGACAGGGCAAACAGCACACAGTCTAGGCTATCCAAAAGGAATTCTACGGACAGCCGTCCGGTAAGTGTCACGTATAGGTTTGGCTCTGTCGGACAGGACACGCAACTGTGCTTATGGGACCTCACGGAAGACATCCTCTTTCCCCATCTTCCCCTTTCCCGAACGAGGACGCACACAAACGTTATGAATGCCACGAGTCCGCCTGCAGGCAGTGGCAGTACCAACCCAGGAAGCAATGGAAACAACAGCATTAGTAGCAGCGGCAGCACCCCAGGCAACTCGCTACCTCCCCTGCTTCCTCGTTCCAACAGCCTTCCGCACTCGGCAGGAGCCAACGCCAACAGCAAGAGCAGTGTCGTGGACAGTACCATCGCTTCGGGGGTCAGCAAGTTTGCAACGCTGTCGTTGCACGACCGCAAGGAACGGCACCACGAGAAAGACCACAAGAGGAATCACAGCATGGGACACATCACCAGCAAAAGCAGCGACAAACTGAACCTGGTCACTAAAACTAAAACAGACCCTGCAAAGACACTGGGAACGCCCCTCTGTCCCCGAATGGAAGATGTTCCCTTGTTAGAGCCTCTCATCTGTAAAAAGATAGCACATGAAAGACTTGCTGTCTTGATATTTCTTGAGGACTGTATAGTAACTGCCTGTCAGGAGGGATTTATTTGCACATGGGCGAGGCCTGGAAAAGTGGTAAGTCTGTGTGACTGAAGAACTTGCATAGTAAAGTTAGTAGATTGCAATGTTAGCAGCAGATCGTGTATATTCTACAGCAACGGCCAAGCGTTTTGCATCACCCTATAGAATTAACTGATTTTGCTTCCTAAAGTTGAATGAAACCACCTGAATAATGTTACATTAACATCTTGAATTGCATACCGCTTTGTAGTTTTTCATATACGAAAAATGTAAAAATGGGCATTTCGAAATCTAACATGAAACACTGTACTACTGCTGTGGCTTCCTTCCGGTAGACTTTTGTGATATAATTGTGTAGTTTCTTTATTTCGTAAATATCTGAATTATGTTCATATAGTTATTTTTATTTTATTGTCTCAATCCTAAAATTATAGGTGATGCAAAACATTCACCACAGCTGTACACTGAATTGGGGATTTATCTGTTTTAAATATTTATTTGAAGAAAGCATTTGTGAGTTTATAGGGTTGTGCAGAAAATGCAGATTTTACTTTCCATTAACTAATACATTTCAAGCGGGCAGCACAGTATGTTGTGCAGAAATCCCATTATTGGTAATGTTAAAAGTGGATGTTGTCTGGTATTTTTCATTTTTTTGGGGATTCCCTTTCAGCTCGCTCACATCTCATAATGTATAAGCAGTGAGATTCCCTTTCAGCTCGCTCACATCTCATAATGTATAAGCAGTGAGATTCCCTTTCAGCTCGCTCACTTCTCATAATGTATAAGCAGTGAGATTCCCTTTCAGCTCGCTCACTTCTCATAATGTATAAGCAGTGAGATTCCCTTTCAGCTCGCTCACTTCTCATAATGTATAAGCAGTGAGATTCCCTTTCAGCTCGCTCACTTCTCATAATGTATAAGCAGTGAGATTCCCTTTCAGCTCGCTCACTTCTCATAATGTATAAGCAGTGAGATTCCCTTTCAGCTCGCTCACTTCTCATAATGTATAAGCAGTGAGATTCCCTTTCAACTCGCTCACTTCTCAGTGTATAAGCAGTGAGATTCCCTTTCAGCTCGCTCACTTCTCAGTGTATAAGCAGTGAGATTCCCTTTCAGCTCGCTCACTTCTCATAATGTATAAGCAGTGAGATTCCCTTTCAGCTCGCTCACTTCTCGGTGTATAAGCAGTGAGATTCCCTTTCAGCTCGCTCACTTCTCATAATGTATAAGCAGTGAGATTCCCTTTCAGCTCGCTCACATCTCATAATGTATAAGCAGTGCGATTCCCTTTCAGCTCGCTCACTTCTCATAATGTATAAGCAGTGAGATTCCCTTTCAGCTCGCTCACTTCTCATAATGTATAAGCAGTGAGATTCCCTTTCAGCTCGCTCACTTCTCATAATGTATAAGCAGTGAGATTCCCTTTCAGCTCGCTCACTTCTCATAATGTATAAGCAGTGAGATTCCCTTTCAGCTCGCTCACTTCTCATAATGTATAAGCAGTGAGATTCCCTTTCAGCTCGCTCACTTCTCATAATGTATAAGCAGTGAGTGTGCAGACCTCTGAGAGGAGTGGTGTGCAGCGCTCACATGGAGCTCTCGGCTCATCTGATTTCCTGATACACCCCTGGGAATCCAGCATTGTGTTTCCAGTGTAAAGAAAGAGGACAGAGTATGTTTCCTGGTGCATCAGACTTACAAAACTGCTTGCAGCATGCTGTCTAGATACCAAAGCAGGATTTAATTTTGTTTTTGTTTTGAACCAATGCTTGCTTGAAAGACGGTAGTTTTTTGCTATGGGTAATAATAGTAATATTATCATTTGTAATACTGCTTATTATATTAACTAACTACCATATAAACCCCCTAGCTTTCAAGACTTCAGAAGTCTCTTCGGGTCTAAATGGAAATGCTCGTTGTGAATCTCCCCCAACCAGAATTTGGTAGATGGCGACTGCCCATGTATTCTGTGCGACTGCTCAGTAGTTAGCCACCTACTGAGCCCCCAGCACCGTTTGAATGAATGTTTGAAGTGCCTTGCTGATGAATGTGTAGTCAGTGGGGTGGGATGGGAAGGGGGGGTATTAGATAGGGAGTTTTATGCTCATCAGTGTTTCATGCGCAGACCTACACTCACTGCATTGTGTTTCCTTTTCAGGGTTTACTTTCATCCCAAAACCAAGCTAACTCTCCTAGCGGGACTGTTGTATAGCCGTCTCAATTCTGCTGCTAAGAGCCCTTCATCACTGACGAGCAGTAAAGACGCCAGAGCCAGGAGCTGTTCTTCATCCACACACAATTAGAAGTGCTTTTGATTTTTCTTTTTGAAGTGGCCTAGTGTGAGAGGTAGCAAATCTGCAAGCACGGACAGGATGAGGTGCAATGGAAAAAACAAAAAAAAGTCATCCTGGAAAACACTGAAACTGCAAACCCAAGAAGGATTCTTTCTTTCTTTCATTCTTTTTCTTTCTTTCTTTCTTTCATTCTTTTTCTTTCTTTTTGTAAAATGTTTAATTTCCCTTTTGCAGTTGCAGTACAGAACTTGATAAAATCAAAGAAAAAAAAAAAGACTTCCACTTTAAGTTTTCCTTGGTTTAATGTTTCTCCATTTCTCCAAACTTTGGTGTAATTTAATCATATGTAATATTGTGTATAAAAGAAAAAAAAAATCTATCCTTAAAAAAACAAATCCCAGTAACTTAATGATCTATTTGAATTAGTATCTCACCATTGTGTACTTTGCACTGATTTGTTCTTATTTTATTATTGGAACTTTATATATATATATATATATATATATATATATATATATATATATATATATATATATAAATAAATTAAAATGTGTATGTATGTTAGAAGACAGCCTGGATGCACTGGTCAGGGATTGAAAGTCGTTACTTTCTAGCTTAACAATTGTGACTCAAAGTTGGATGCTGCAATCATAGTTTTTTAAAAAGAAAATTTGTTTGCACTTAATAGTTTAATGTTAGAAAAGAACAGCTTTAAAAATGTGGGTTGTGCAAGCACTCCCGAAAAGCTATGACCCGGAGAAAAGATAAAGAATTCCTTTGTATCTATTGAGCATTTATTTTAATATTGTTTCAAATTACAATCGACTCTGTATTATATGTATAAATATTGTAATTCAGTGATTGATGGGGCAAACAAATGATCATTACACTAGCTGAAGTGCATCTTCATTATAAAGAAAAAATAGTGAGATTTCTAATGCAGAAGCAATTCTACATATTATTAATAATATTAAAACAATCTTCAATATGCAGGTTTTTGTTTTCTTTTCTGTTGTACAAAAAAAGAAGACAGACATTTCCGATGTGTATTTTTTAATTCGATGTTTGGTATAGGAGATCTCTGTATCGAATGCTATTCTCTCCAAGTTAAAACTAAATCTTTCCTTATTGTTCCACTGCGTACAGCTGTTAGGTTAGAATAATGCTCAAACTTGGCAAATATTTGAAGCTCAGGAAAGTCAATTTAGACTTAAAGATTTAATAAAAGACCGGCTTTTTCTAAACGTTGCTGTTCTGTGTAAATTGAAATAGTAGCCACTAGGGACGAATAAAGCTGGAGAATGTTTCAGTGCAAGGTTCAGCAGGGCTTGCAGTCTGATACCCTCACTGTTAAAACAAAGTTGTTAATGTATCACCCTTTCTTTTCAAGCCTTTCATATGTATGAGAAAAGCGAAATGCCACACACTAAGTCAATTACAAGCTAGTTTTGTCATCATTTAATTGCATGGGTTCGGTGATGTGCTGCTTGTACATTTGCTTCCACCAGTCGGCATTAATACTGCTGGGTTGGTCAGCTCATGTGGTGGGTCTCCATTTGTGTTTCATGAGTTAAGAGAAGACATGGGTTTAATATGCAGCATTAAACCGACTCTCCTCAATGCATGCATATTGTAATACTGTTCATTTACTATTGCAGGATGAATTCGTCTTGGTCCTAAACATTGACTTTCTTTTCTGCAATGACCCGAGATGTTTGTAAGTTGTGCTGCAGTTCTGTCCTAATGCATACAGTGGTGCAAACACAATTTCACATGTTCATCCCCCCACCTCACAAAACAGGTGCCCCTTTGGTCATGATTTTTTTATTTCATTTTTAGATATTTTACAACAGCTTGTGTGAACTCTGTGGAGTCTGAGAAGCTGCCATAACATAAAAAAAACATGTATACATTGTAAGATAGATAAATAGTAAACTTCACGTAGTCCAATTGTGCGCATGGTGACTGAAGGGTTAGGGTTATTAATTGTGCACACGATGACTGAAGGGTTAGGGTTATTAATTGTGCACACGGTGACTGAAGGGTTAGGGTTATTAATTGTGCACAGTGACTGAAGGGTTAGGGTTATTAGTGGTGCACACAGTGACTGAAGGGTTAGGGTTATTAATTGTGCACACGGTGACTGAAGGGTTAGGGTTATTAGTTGTGCACACGATGACTGAAGGGTTAGGGTTATTAATTGTGCACACGATGACTGAAGGGTTAGGGTTATTAATGGTGCACACAGTGACTGAAGGGTTAGGGTTATTAATTGCGCACACGGTGACTGAAGGGTTAGGGTTATTAATTGTGCACACGATGACTGAAGGGTTAGGGTTATTAGTGGTGCACACAGTGACTGAAGGGTTAGGGTTATTAATTGTGCACACGGTGACTGAAGGGTTAGGGTTATTAGTGGTGCACACAGTGACTGAAGGGTTAGGGTTATTAGTGGTGCACACAGTGACTGAAGGGTTAGGGTTATTAATTGTGCACACGGTGACTGAAGGGTTAGGGTTATTAATTGTGCACACGATGACTGAAGGGTTAGGGTTATTAATTGTGCACAGTGACTGAAGGGTTAGGGTTATTAATTGTGCACACGATGACTGAAGGGTTAGGGTTATTAATTGTGCACACGGTGACTGAAGGGGCTATCCAAATGGAAAGCAGACCAGGACTCTTGTTTCGGTGTTAATAATTGAACATGCTGTGTGAAATGTCTCTTTCAATCTGTGAAGCTTCATATAAAGAGTGTCTTCAGTGAACAGACAAGGCATTTCCCTAGACAGCCTGTTTAGGAAGCACATTCGATTAATGGACTGCACTGGATCAGTGTCTTTTTTTAATTGATTTTAACAAAGTGCTGTAGGTTCTATCAGCAGAGCCATGCAACTGTGTTTCTGTTTCTATTAAGACTTGAGTAAAACTTTATACAATTGAATTCATTTCATTAACCCTTTAGCACCTGATGTTTCTGAAAAGGAACACTTGATCCCCCCCCAAAAAACAAAACAAAAGGGTTAAATATATATTTGTACTTCTATTAGGGTTTTAATAGTTTAGAGGTCAGCTGTAGTGCTGTATACAGTAGATTGTGTATTCAGGATGTGTTCAGTCTTTTCCACATACACCTGTAGTCTCACTGTATGCATTAATGTTGCGGAGCATCATAAAGTAACAGCACTTTGATTTTGGGGTTCTCGTCGTTGCTGTTTTGAGTGCTTGCAGAAAAGTCCTGATATGTTCCGGTTTGAACGTATTGGAAACGGAGTGGAATCCAACATCCCTGTCGTCCCTGCAAGTCACTTTCACTAAGAGCGAGGGTTAGTACTTTATTCTACCTACAGTGCCAGCCCACTATGTGTGTGTTATTTATCTTGGTGCAAAAACAGCTTGAAATATTCTAAGGAGCTTTTATTGGATTTGAAAACAATGCAATGCTCAACAAATCTGATACTTATTACAATGAAAACTTGTAAGTACAAAATGTTTTATAAACAGTTTGAAGAAACAATAGGTAAAAACTAGAAAAGAAAACCGAAACCCTTCTTGTGTAGGTTTTATGATCTTGGTATTACAGTTCTGATTTGAGGGGGGTTCCTATACAGAGACTTGGCATAGGTAATAGATCATATTTATTTGTAACAAGTGTCTGTATGATGCAGCACCTCTGTTAATATACTAAACACTGCTCATTGTTTTCAATGCAGCTCATAACAGCAAACTCTCTGTATAGTTTAGATATTTAAAAACGTTAAAATAATACCAAGCCAGCTGTGCTCCTGAAAGGATCATATTTACAAACATAATCATTAATTTCCTCTAAGTGTAACCCCTTGTTTGCTGGCGATTTTTTTTTTTATGCATTGTTTGATATGGGCCAGTTTATCGATGACCAGAAGTATCCTCATTATACAGAAAATACTAATAATAATGTGCTTCCAACTGGTTTGTTTAATTACTGGTAAATGCCACCATTGTATACAGGGGATACACCAACACACACACACTTTATTTATCTGCTTAGTAACAAATATAAACCAAGTATAAAGATAGCGATTACATTAGAAAGGACTTGTGTTTGTAGTGAAGCCCGGTGTGTGACTGAGTGCTGGCAGTTGCTGGAGGATTCCCAGTTAAAGGGGGTAACACTGCCCACTGCCAGCTTCCTTTCAGTTGTACATGCCAGGACAAGTTGCAGGTTGTGTGTGTGTGTGTGTGTGTTTTTTTTACTTTTTTTTTTTTTAAGGTTTCTCGAGGGTAGGAGCACACAGTTCAGAACACTTGTAGAAACAGATTCTTGTAATATATATAAAGTGCATTAAAATGCCCTAACAAAATGCAGTTTGGTACATTATGTCCTCCACTGCCAGGATCAGGTGCTGCTTTACAGTCCTGTCGCTGCTTCATGTAACCATTGTCAATGAGAGAAGGCACAAGAGATGTCCCGTGTACAGCATGCCTGGCAGTGGAAGAGGGTCTTTCCATTTGATCACTTGACAACACCTTCTTCCATCCTCAGAGGAAGTCTGGCATGCAACGACTGAGTCGCATTTGAGTTTCACAAGTCCCCTCCTTTTCTTTCCAAAGGTGGGATGTGGTAAGTTTTCAAACAAGGTTTAAGTGGATGTTCTTTGCTAGGCTGTTGGAGAACAGGAAGAGAAACAGAACATAGATTATTGCAGCTGTTTGGATGGAAAAGCAGCTAGGAACTTTTTGTTTTTATTTCCTTGCAGTAAACAGAGGTCCTGCATAATCTTTTGGCCTGTGCATATATTTTTGAATAAATAAACAGAACCCTGCACCTTGTTGGTTTTTCCATTGGATTTTGTTGGCTGCAGCACTGGGAGAGTTACGTTCTGTGACAGGACTGACGTCAGAGAGGTCATGGGGTATGTGGGTATCTTCGGTGCAGCTACGTTTAACTTTGGCAATTCCAGCGGATAAGGAGGACCGTGACGTCTCACCAGAGGCTCCTGCACGTGTTTTATATGATGCTGGAAAGGGAAAGGTTTAAAGGGGGATTACGTTATGTGTTGTGTTTGACTCGCAGTAGAAAGGCATTGCTCACATTCGCACTCCTAGGAAAGCTGTGTGAAAACAGTTTGAACAGTATGAAATGTAGGATGGGATTCCCTGGCCTGGTTTTTCATTACTTTAAGCACTGAGTCGCTACATTTATGTATGTATGTATGTATGTATGTATGTATTTTAAATGATAAGATATTACTTCAATGGAAAATAAAATTGATTTTGCTACTAGCCGGTCAGGATTGTAAAAGATGTGTAAGCGGTTTGCCTCACCGGTCTTCTTCCTTGCCGTGCAATTCTCCAGAGGTTATCTATTGAGTTGGGGGTCCCGCTGTTCTCACCCTGCTGCACGGCTCCGATCGCGCGCCGCAGTGTGGCAGCTTGTTTCTCTGCCACCCTGTGAGGGATGGGAAACAAGACAGAGACTATGTGATGCTCCCAGTCAGTACCAGCAACTCAAGACAGAGACTGTGATGCTCCCAGTCAGTACCAGCAACTCAAGACAGAGCCTGTGTGATGCTCTCAATCAGTGCCTCTCTATGCCCTTTCATCAGGTAAAATACATGAATTTGAGGAAGATGTGTGCATGAATCCTCTGATTTGTTAACTGCAATCTAAATGTTACATTTCTGTGATGGGTGAAGCCCTCCAGTGATCCATCGGGCTTCTTTACATTGCACAGCATGCATTGTCTCAGGTTTACCTGGGGGGGTGGAGCAGCTCAGACTCTATTCCTATCCAGTCTGTGGCCACTACTGTCGCAGATCTCTGACGTTTTCTGAGATGCACTGTAGTCTATATTCCACTAAATTGATGCTGCCATACTAATCTGATTCGTAGCCTCTCAGCTGGATTGATCGGGTTGCTATGCTGTCAGTATGAATACCAGTGCTCGGTTACACTGCATGTTGAGAAGTGCTTACTAAATGCAGACAGCGCGGCACATTGCATGCTGTATTGAGTTTGTGTGTACAGGGCTCATCATAACACATCAGAACAAGTTTAACCCCAGTGCCACTTTGGTATGTTTTCCTCAATCACAAAGCCAGCTATCTGAGAGGGCTGTGGCTACATTAGTGCTGTGCTGCTTCTGGATTGCACGGAAGGCTCCCCTACCTGAGCTCTTTAAAGTAAGGGTGCTGCAGCGCTGCCTTGCTGCTGGTCCTCTCCTCCGGCTCGTACTGCAGCATCTCGTACATCAGCGACAGGCTCTCGGAGCTGCTGCGGGGAATCAGACGGGAGATCCCAGAGCCTTTCTTTGGAGGGAAGTCGAAGCGCATTGCTCTGGACCTGGGGATGAAATTCAATCAGCTAACAGAACACAGATAACACAGACTTCAAAACAAGAGCGGAACGGTTTCGCAGATTCAGGCTGTGAAGTTTGCTGACGCCACACTTGCAACAACTTTGAGATTTTTGACAAAGGGCTCCTGCAGCAACACCTAGTGGCAGTGATAAGTTATTGCAGATTCATATACGCACCATACAGAGGGTTACGGGATTCATTCTGTGTTCAGGAATGCATTTCCTTTTTCAAAGTGTATTTTCATTGCAGGTAGAAGATGATGTTGAGTTCTGGCATTGTGTAACACGTTTCATAGCTAAAATCAATCATTTACGTCTGAATGAATAAATCCAAGCAGCACACTTACTGCTTAAACTTCCTTAAAACAGCACCATCCGGAGTGCCAAGCACATCGTGGATCCTGGAAATCTGGTCTAGCTCATTGGATCCAGGAAAAAGCGGATTTAGGCTGTGAAGGAAGAATGTATAACAGCTCAAAGCACTGACCAGGTCAGTAGAATAAACAACACTATTCAATCTTTGCCATCTGTTCTTGTGCTTTCATGTAGGGAAAGCTCACATGCAAACTCGTATGCATTGTACTGTCCATCTGAGTACTTGCACTGCAATGCCCTTGTCCCTCGGTACCTGACGATCTCAAAGAAGACACAGCCGGCGCTCCACATGTCCATTTTGTAGCTGTAGTGCCCGTCCGTAAGGAGGCACTCTGGAGCTCGGTACCAGCGGGTGGAAATGTATTCTGTGTATGGTGGCTTCGAGTACACACTCCTACAGGAGCCGAAATCAGCTAGCTTCAGTACGTCTCTCTGCAGAGTATGAGAAGGGCTGTGTTAGATACCCACTCCTCATCGTGGAGACAGTGGAGGAGATACCAGCTGACATGCGGCTCTGTGTGTGGCAGGCCTGTGCAGGGAAGTGGTATCGTTTTTATTTACCCTGATCAAGATGTTTTCTGGCTTCACGTCTCGGTGAAAGATTCCATTTCTGCAACAAGAAAGCGAACACATTTTTTTAAATTTAAAAAAACAAACGCTACTTGCAATTTTCTGTTTATTGAAGCACTCATAAACTAAAGCAATATTTCACAGGTCACTTTTTAAATGAACTAAAAGTACACATTAGGCACAACCTTGAGTACATAATCGCTGAGTAAACATGCTTGCTGGTTTTATTTGTTTATTCAGTTAACTAGGGCGTGTGAGCTGGGCATCGTGTTTCCAAGGGAGACATGGAGAGAGGAACAATAGAGACAGAATCCCAGCTGCAGCGCTCTGAGCTGCACACACACAAGAACAGTCTACAGCTGGACAGATCTCTCATGCGGGAGGCCAGTCGGCCAGGTACAAGCTGACCACACAGTATCTCGGTGCATTTTCTTTTTTGCAAAATGTTTTTTTTAGACCCAGCAGAGATAGTTCCATAACCAAGGTTGTCCTCTCATGAAAACAACTGGTTTCGATAAAGTCTATAGTGAAGATTAAAAACATGGTTAGAAACGGAGCTTTTTCTGCAGATAACATCTGTTTAATGCAACAGTGCAAACAAAGACTTACTCTTTCAAACAGGAACAGCTTGGGATATAATTCCTATTTCCTGTTTGGAGTTCAGGAGAGAACGCTCCCTTCCTCTCTAAAATGATTTTGCTCAGTACTTACCTGTGCATGTGATCCAGAGACTTACACAGCTGGTACATATAACTCTTTATTTTATTTTCAGGTAAAGGATCCCTTCGTCCTGCAATTACAAGGGAAGGCTGTAAATATTTGATTATGTGTCAATGTAACGACTCTTATTTCTTCACAATTTAAAAATCTAATCTACACATATCACCTGTTTAAGGCTCTAATGCTGCGTGCTCTCTCTCATTCTCTCTCAGCTGTTTCTGCTGATCTCATTATTTACCAGGCCTGAAAAGACTCTTTTTGAAGTGTGCTAGTTGGAGATTTTTTTTAGTATAATTTGCTAGATAATGGTTTCACTCCCCTAGTGGTAATTTTTTAAAACCAAATGCAGTTTTTGGAAGTCTTTTCAGAAGCTCTAATATCAAACAAAACGAAATGAACCTTTCTGAAAACACAGATTATATTAAAACGCCCTTTTAAAGCAGTTTTATATAAACATGTGGAATGTTATGTATTCTGGTTTGTCTTGATATCAAATAACCAGACTCTCTAGGCTGTGGATCAGTTATAATTCCAGTAACTATAAACTGTGATCAATGTCCAGGTAGACAGAAACTAATCTAACATGCATTTAATTTGGTCTTTTTCATCACAAAGGCTGAAGCCTACTCTTCTCACAGTGGGGTGTGTGTAATTACAAGCAGACTTGCCTTCGACAGGAAATGAACACCTAAAGCCTTGATAAGATTAAAAAGGTCAGGAAAGCTTATGCTCTTGTTGTGACCCCCCTAGATAATGACAGTGAAGTCTAGGCTTAGTGTTACTTCCTTTAGTACTCCCAACAGCACAGCCTGTTAAAGCATGCTTTAACAAGCATATCACAAAACAGAAATGCAAGCGTGGCTTTACAGCAAACCCATACTTACCTCGTATTAACTCATAGACGTTCATCTCCATGAGCTCGCATATCAGAGAGAGGGAGCCCGTCTTTCTATCACTAAACAACAAAGAAAGCCGTGAATTCAGAGAGTCCCATTGATTACATGCAGTGTGCACCTGATTCAAAAGGAAGCTCACTGTTAATGACACTGTGTAAAGAGGCAGTGCTGGGGCAAATGTTCAAACTGAAATATTCCAACTAACGCTGTAACCCCAGCAGGACAAGCTCCATGGAGCAGATGAGCACCAGCAAACCGAAATGCCATCCTTGGTTAACGATCCAGGTTCTTCACTATATACAGGAATGCATGTGTGTCCATGTACAGTGTTCACATAGTGTGAGCGGACAGACCTGCTTCTCATGTTCCTGTCACTTAAAGAATATCAAACGTGACTCGATCAGGTCAGTGAAACAAGGTGCGTGCTGAAAAAGAAGCAAACTGTTTCACAATCATGGGACACACCAAGGCCTTCTCCTGGGGACTTTACCATCGGGGGAGAATAACCTGGCAGAAAAAGCATGCGCTAACCAAACGTACATGTGTGTGCAGCACAATGAGCCAGATTCTCAATGCTTTTTACTTAAAGAAAGAAACAAAGAATCCTGAAAGAACAACATAATGACAAGAATAACAAACAAGTGAAGAGCCTTCAATGAAATGCTTCAAAATGTTTATTTCCAGTCCCACTAGCTCTGAGGATGGTAGTTCCTGTGAGCTCAGGAGTGACTCTGTTACATGTCAGTGTGTCCACTCAGGGTCAGCTCTCTAAGTAACCTCAGCATGCCCACTGTGGATGTAAAAACCCTTCATTGTAACTGTGTTGTGAGAGTTCCTGTTCAGCACACGAGATAACCCTAACCCTAACCGAGGTACTTACTGAAGCACTTCGTGCAGCTGTAGAATATTGGGATGAGGGCTCAGTCTCCTCATGGCTTGGATTTCACGCAGGTTGTTCACTTGCTCTGTGCTGAATGACATGCGTTAAATAAAAACAACACTGAATGCATTCATTCATTCATTAATACATGCATGCCCCCGCCTCTGATCATAACAATATGAAACGTGGACACCCTGAATTCATTCATTCATTCATTAATACATGCATGCCCCCGCCTCTGATCATAACAATATGAAACGTGGACACCCTGAATGCATTCATTCATTCATTAATACATGCATGCCCCCGCCTCTGATCATAACAACATGAAACGTGGACACCCTGAATTCATTCATTCATTCATTAATACATGCATGCCCCCGCCTCTGATCATAACAACATGAAACGTGGACACCCCGGCAAATGGATAGGATTCTGACTTGAACGACTGTTTTAAGGAAGGTTAAGTTAAACCATTTATTATTATTATTATTATTATTATTATTATTATTATGATGCATTTAATTAAAGCTCGTAGTTAATAAACCTTTTTTTTTTTTTTTTTACTGTTTTATAAAGGGTTTCATTTTTCAGAGCGCTGTTTAACCTAAGATACATTTTAGAATCACTTTTGCTAAAGAATTGTGTGACTAGAGCCCAGGGATTCTTTACCAAGCTGCCTTTGTGTCTTTGATAATCACAAGAGAAATGAACAATGAATCATTGATATGAACTCGGACAGAAACAAACGCGAGCGAGAGCGAGGATAGTAAAAACTGCAATGAAAAGACGTTAATTACACACCCCTCTCCAAACCCTAAAAATGAAGCACCACATCTTCTATATCACGAAATGAAAAGACGTTAATTACACACCCCTCTCCAAACCCTAAAAATGAAGCACCACATCTTCTATATCACGAAATGAAAAGACGTTAATTACACACCCCTCTCCAAACCCTAAAAATGAAGCACCACATCTTCTATATCGCGAAATGAAAAGACGTTAATTACACACCCCTCTCCAAACCCTAAAAATGAAGCACTCTATATCGCGAAATGTTCATGAGAAATACTTTTTTTTTTCTCCTGTTGTCAAAACATACCTCTCAAAGCGCTGCTTCATCTTTTTGCACGCGTAATAACCCCCGTCTTGGAGACTTTGCGCCTTCACCACTTCGGAAAACGTGCCTTCACCGATTTTACCAATTATTCTGTATTCTGTAAAAAGAAAGAAAAAATAAACATGACTACACTGTAACTATCATGCACAGGGGATACAACCAGCCCAGGTGATGATAATACCACGTCTCTAACACTACACTGTAACTATCATGCACAGGGATACAACCAGCCCAGGTGATGATAATACCACGTCTCTAACACTACACTGTAACTATCATGCACAGGGTATAAAACTTACTATCCATGCCTGACTTTCATCTGCAATACTACTAGCGCCGTTTAAATGAAGCGGGCCCGTTTCATCGTGTCCAGAACAAATACCGAGCTTCATCGTTTTCATTTCCCACGGCTGAAAATTACGTATCAAACTACTGGACGGTGTTTTCTCGCTGTCTTGTTTATTTCATTTCCAGGAGACTCGCACGCACTCTCGCCATGTTGTGTCTCCTTGGTAACCAGGCACGCTTCACCTTCGACCTCTTCAGAAATGCAGTAACGTCATCCAAGCAGCACGGGCTTGTGTCGTGATGTCAGCGGTGACGTAACCGACTCTCTGCAGTTCTGTTCAGGATGGTTTTCTTCGTGCTGCTGTCGGTACTGATGCTAGCTTCACTTTAACGATGTGCTGTTTGCTGAAACTGCGAGTTTGCTTTGAAGATGAAAATGTATTGACCAATAATCATTTAAAGCAGTTGGAAATAATAATTTAAATTAAATCCAATAACGTAAACATGACTTTTCTTTCAACCTGACTTGAAACCTGTTCTCCCCATATCGCTAACATGGACGGGACTTCCCTGAAATCTGAAAGTGGTCTACTGCCCAACTTCAATATCTTCACAAACATCATTGCGTTTGTGTTACTTTACGTTTCTACTTGCACGACACACCCGAGATGTAATCGTGCAATCACGCCCGAGCAGATTGCACGACGTGTCAATTGCACTTGCCCTTCTCGTAAAAGTAATACATGACGACACCCACTTCAACAGCACGTGCTGTTTTCAGTTGCCATGGTGATAAATAGCCGCTCACCTCTGTTCCGGAGAATATTGGTCAGATTTGTAAATTCTTTATTTTGCGTGTGTCGGAGTTTTTCGGCATAATGTCCATACTTCATCAAATCCACAAGGTTAGCCATGATTAAAAAAAGAAAGAAAATAGATATATATTTTAATATTAATATTAATTTTCCGAATTCTGGTTATGGGCGTCGTTCATTTCGTTGTATTCCATGTTTTATATGGAGTCTTCGTTTCTTCAGAATACCCACATTTAAATTAAGTGCGTTTTAATATAGTTTAAACCAAAAAAAAGCTGAACGCGTTTGCGATTCAGGCGATATTGTGCGCTCTATCAGTCTTCACGGTGCTGCTGGAGTCGCTCGCTGTGCAGACCTGAGTAAACACACGCCCCCGGGCACTAGCAGCATACTACGAGCTTCTTTACATGAAGCTCGTAGTATTTTGCTCCATGCTCTCTCTCTGAACAATTTGCTGCGGGTAAGAAATACTTCAAGACAACATCTCTTTAATATGCAGGTGTGCAGGAGGCGCTGAAACCCAAACCGCACTCGCTGTTCAGTGAGTTTTAGTGTTTTGTGGATGACTGTGGCTGGGTCACGTGAGAAGTCTAGACCCAATGAGAAACTATCATCGTCTATGGCTGCTAAGGAATAACATAAATAAATTAATGTAATTAAACATGTGTCCTGGACTGGCGCTTGCGGAAGCCACGTTTGCACCCCTGTTACTAACTCATTAGAAATCACAACAATCTCGATTCTTATAACACATATTTGTATTAGTAATAATACTAATACTAGTAGTAATAACTGTAACATAATTAATTCGGCTGTAGTGTTGTGTGGACAAATCCCAACTACAGTACAAACATTCCTCCTCTGGCTGCAGTACCGCTGTGTGTCCACTGGAGGGGCAGTGTGCTTCAGTGGCTGTTGTCTGCGCTGCAGGGGACTGTGCCGCAGTGTGTGTTAATGTCCACTAGAGGGGGCAGTGAGCCTGTGTCTCCGATATAGAAGAGTTAACATTTAATTTGTTTTGCCAGGAACGATATTTTAAAATGTTTCCGTGTCAAAAGACAAACACAGGATAAAATGCACTGAAATGATGACGCGCCGCTACTGTTTGAGTTCTTCTATTATTATTTATTTCTTGGCAGACGCCCTTATCCAGGGCGACTTACAATTGTTACAAGATATCACATTATTTCTTACATACAATTACCCATTTAGAGAGTTAGGTTTTATTGGAGCAATCTAGGTAAAGTACCTTGCTCACGGGTACAGCAGCAGTGTCCTCCACCTGGGATTGAACCCACGACCCTCCGGTCAAGAGTCCAGAGCCCTAACCAATACAACCCTCCCACCCAGCCGAAAGTCGAGCTTCAATCTTGATAATGTCTTGGTAGTTTTGACCAATCATAGCCCGTGTCGCTACCAAGAATTGACCAGAAAAGAGCCAATCAGATTTCGCAGAGCTACCAAGAATCAAGTGACGGAATTAGCCAATCAGATCTCGTAGAATTACCAAGAATACTGAGCATTTTCAACGACGGGAGATTATTGAATCTTGAAGTCTTTTGGTTTATTTCGAAAGACAATCATCTGAAGGTAAGATTTTTATTACAGTATTATTTTAATTGTCACTAGTACTGTACGTATAGTCATCAAGAATTAAAAAATGACAATAATAATATATGTTCGCATTACAAATATCAGCTGTAGAAATGCGCCGATAGTAAACTCTATGTTTTGTAATATTATCAATAAAAATACACGATTGACATTTTTACAATAGGTGTCAGTTCTGAGTGTTAAAAATGTAATATTTACAAGAGCTAGAAACTTGTTTGAGAGACTGTTTTATCCAAAGCGCAATTATATTTAATACATGTGTCCGTTATAATGTTACTGTAATATTTGTATCCAGGACAACAGAAATCGTACCATGGTAAAATAAATAGTCCCATATAGTACCGTGGTATAGTGTTGCATTATACTGTAGATACCATGATACTCCTCAGAAATAAAAAGTACAGTCGTATTATCATGGTGGTACTGCATTATAGTACCATAATAGTGCATTGCTCACTGGTAGTATTGTAGCGTTTCACGCAGTATACAGAACAGAAGGAGACAACACGCTGCTTTCAGGAGCAAAGCTTTATTTAGGATCCCTCTCAGCCCCCCTACAAACACCACTGATCTAGCCGCTTGACCTGGACCGACCAATGAGCGTGCAACGCCCCCTTTTATAACTTAACCCCGCCCCTTAATGCTAATCAGGTGCCAGAGCGAACAGCTATCCCATTGGTCCCCAGCCGTACACTAGGACCAATGGGCACACACAACCAACAGCCAATGACAGGGGCCAGAGCGCACCATGCGTGCAGGACAGCTCGCACAGCCAGAGGGACAGAGCGAACCCGCAGCTACAGGGAATACAGACCCGGGGGGGACGGGGACGGGGACGGGGACAAGGGGGGACACAATACAGCGGTAATAACAGCACCCAGACAGGGGAGACAAGAGCGAATACACAACACGAAACATGATACACGGATCACTACAACATAGATACATTGTGTTGTTCTATCATTTACTTTTAATTTAATAAAAATGTGAACATTAAAGTTGTATTACTCAAACTGGCACTCACAACTTTAACTGGTAGGTTCCGCGCGCTTGTAAAAGCAGAGGAGAGATTTTGTAAATGTTTAAGCCTATTTCAAACCATAGCACTTCTGTGGTGTAACTGGTGAACACATCGGCCCTTTGGGTGGAAGATCCAGGTTCAAGTCCTGGCGGGAGTACAAACTGGTTTGAAATAGAGCTGACTTTAAACACTTCTAAATGATGTACATATAAAGAATTCATTTTTCAAATAGGGTATTAGCAAATAATGACTGGATTTCAAGTAACAAAGCCAATACACTTAGAAGTAGCGTGTTGTTTTTAACACATTACTGAGTTTACACATTTTGTATTATTTGGTGTTACATAAAACACTGTTCTGTATTTTGCCCTAATATTTCAGCACAGTGTGTTAGAATTAACACACAATATGGCTTGTCCATAATCACACTCAGTAATGTGTTAAAATACAATTTCATGGAAGAATGTATTACCTAATAGCATAAGTATTTTAGTCCAATTCTTGAGAATTTGTGTCATTTTAAGGCAGAAGCATGTTTTTAATTTCATGTTTTATTGTTGCATATCATGGTAGCACAACAGAGAGTAACAGTTAAACGCTGTTTGTTTTTAGATTTCAAAATCAAAATTGTATCTGATTTGTTTACCTTTTGTAACTTTACCTGAAAATAGGATAATAACAGCAAAACAGAGATTGGCCCGTACGGGGATCGAACCCGCGACCTTGGCGTTATTAGCACCACGCTCTAACCAACTGAGCTAACCGGCCACTCAATGCACGTGATTTCTGCAATGTATGTACAGGATATATACAAACAAATCCATTGCATGGGGTGGAATGCGTAGCTGTATTAATACAGTTTGCACACCTTAATCTGAAGCGAAGAAGCGTATGGAATTGACTGGAATAATTATAAAAAAACAGTCGTATACACAGAGCGTTGTTTTCACAAAAGGCGATATCGTTGCAATTTTGCAGCTTTTAAACCCGCAACTTTGCAGTTTTTAAACCCTAGTACAGGTCACTAAAATCTTCGTGTATTTTAAAAACAGTGTAACCAACAACAGGCGAATCTGGTTAAATCGAGACTGCGCCACCCGTGCATTTTTTACTTTGGTTCCGGTGTCTTACTTTTAAGGTAAAGGGCACCGTGTGCTCCCTCACAAGCCCGGCTAGCTCAGTCGGTAGAGCATGAGACTCTTAATCTCAGGGTCGTGGGTTCGAGCCCCACGTTGGGCGGATGGGTTTTTATTTATTGCTAATATTTTTTTAACAGGCAATCCCTAATTCAATTTGTTATATCTATATAACACCAAACACGTTTTAACAAGAAAATACCATTGCTTATTAATACAGAATGTGACACAAATACAATGTCGGGCATATCAAGACCCAGGGTGCATCACACCAAGAGAAAAAAAAACCGCGAACGTATTTTCAAGTTTGGAAAATGACCCTGGCGGGATCCCGTCCCGGAGGCTTCTTCTTGGACTGCTGTGACGTTTATAAAAGGCTGCCGCGTTTGTTGGTAGTAAGTCAAAACATTTCCGAAACATTTTCAATTAAAAATTACACCTCTGGCTTTGGTTTTCACAGCTCTCGTCGACTCGGGCCCTCTGGTTGGAAAAAAATCCGTCCGAGATTTTTTGTTTTGCAGTCAACTCTTCCTGTCTGGAAAAAAAAAAAAAAAAAACATCGCTCAAACCAAAATGGCGGAGCAGGAGGATGAAAGCAACTTGACAACACGAGTAGCGGAGGGAAACAGCGAAGCGCGGCAGCAATGCACCGACCAGATCCACAACATCGACGGCGAGGTCGTGGCCCGTGTTACAGACAGCAGCGCCAGCTGTGTGGAGTTCACTGCTAAAGACTTCACCGCTAAAGAGTTCACCGACACCGCTGCTGCCATTCCGGAGTACGTGCATGTAGCGGCTGTAGCCGGAGTGGAGGGGACTGTGGACGGGAACTGTCATGTAGTGAATACCTATGCGGTGGGGGACGGACTGCTGACAGAAGAGTGCATTAATATCACATCTTTCGTGGAAACGCCGGGCGTGGAGACGATGACCAGCGTGGACTCTTCCGATTTCACCTCCGTGACGGAGGAGCTGGTGGACGGCATTGGTCACGGCTCTACTACCAGCACCATTATTTACGTCCAGCCCGATGGCACTTTTGTGGAAGGGACGGGTCTGACGGCGGAAGAGCAGCAGCAGCTAGTCGAACAGCTGGCAAAACAGCAGCTCGTCGAAGTGACGGAGAACGAGGCTGCCCATATATTCGAGACGCACCAGCACCAGCCTCACTTCATACAGCACAGCGGCACCTTGGCGCCCGAGGAGCTGCAACAAGTGATCGAGCAAGTTGCGAAATCCAATGCGCAGCAGCAGCAGCAGCACAGCATCCTGTCACTGCTTCCCCAGGACGACCAGCCTGTGTCTCAGAGGAGCATCATGGTGTCTGAGGCTTCATGCATTTCTATTGAGCCGAGCTCCATATTCACGTCGACTGGTCAGCTGGAGGTGATGACCCCGCAGCCGCTGAGCAGCATCATGCAGAACGCATCCCAGCAGCTGCAGAACGCAGCCAAGCAGGTCGCCCTGCAGCAGAGCCAGGCCAACAATGGCACTCGCATTTTACAGAAGAAGGTACTGTGTGTATACGGGATGTATTGATTGAGGTACAGTGTGTGTACAGGATAGATGGATTGAGGTACAGTGTGGGTACGGGATGGATGGATGGATTGAGGTACAGTGTGGGTACGGGATGGATGGATTGAGGTACAGTGTGGGTACGGGATGGATGGATTGAGGTACAGTGTGGGTACGGGATGGATGGATTGAGGTACAGTGTGGGTACGGGATGGATGGATTGAGGTACAGTGTGGATACGGGATGGATGGATTGAGGTACAGTGTGGGTACGGGATGGATGGATTGAGGTACACTGTGGGTACGGGATGGATGGATTGAGGTACACTGTGGGTACGGGATGGATGGATTGAGGTACACTGTGGGTACGGGATGGATGGATTGATTTTGCACATGCTTGCACACGTTTTGCTTGGTCATTGTTGTGTTTATTTTGTTCAGTTGCATTTTGTAATAAATTAAGATGAATTTGGTGCAAAGTCTGGTTTATTTCGGCGCTTGTATTGATTGTTGTGGAGGTAGGGGGTTTGTATTCAGCCAAAACATCAGGTTCTCCATCGCGTCCCTTTCCAATGTGAATGGTCAAGCTGAATTTGAATTGGCACAGTTGTGTGAAAGCACCACATACTGATGTGTTTCAACTGATTTTATTTTCAGCAGCTGGAAACCATCCGGATCCAGGTTCAGAACCGACAGCCAGAGCCCACGGAACGCCCCCCGCTGGCGGTGTTCCAGCCGAGCGCCAGGGTGGGAGTGCCAGCAGGGCTGAACCTCAGCAGCCCCCAGATCATCCGGATCCAGCCGGTGATGGGGACGGGGCAGCAGCAGTTCTTGCTGCACAGCTCCACTGAACCCCCGATTCAGCTGCTGGTCCAGAGACAAACCCCTCCGCTCGGAGCTGAACCCACAGCATGCACGCTGCCCGTCAAGAACACTGTGAATGGGAAAGCAGCCAGGCCCAGCGCGAGGGGCGCCGCGGCCCTTACCGTGTCCGCTGGACCGGACAGGAAGGAGAGGGACAGAGAGAAGATGAAGCCCCAGAAGATTAAAACACGGTCAGGCCGGATATCGAGGCCTCCCAAGTACAAGGTGAAGGATTACAAGTTCATCAAGAGGCAGGACCTGGCGGACGGGCACCAGTCCGACTCGGATGACTACTCGGAGATCAGCGAGGAGGAGGAGGAGGGGGGCGAGGATGCCGGCAAGGGGGCCACGTCCATTCACTTCAACCTCAATCCCAAAGCGTTCAAATGTGAAACCTGCGAGAAGGCGTACATAGGCAGGGGGGGCTTGTCCAGACACTACAGGCTGAACCCTCCTCATGGGCAGAAGAACGCTTTCCCCCCGGAGCCAGTGGGGTCTGTAAGCCTGCCAAGCGAGGACCTGTCTGCGGGTTCTGGTGTGACACCCATTGAAGTGCACAGCACAGTGACAGTGACCTCTGAACAAGCCACCCCTGCAGAGGTACTGGACAGCAAGGACAAGCCAACAGCACTGCCACCAGCGCCCCCTGCTGCGCCAGCAGAAGCAGCAAAGCCAGCCCCGGAGGAACCACAAGTAGTGTCAGATCCGACGGTATGAATTGAAGTGAAGGGTTTCATTAACAGCACAGTGCTTCTGACATTGACAGCCATGTGCTTATTTCACGTGTACAAAACAGACCCCCAGCAGGGAAGCAGTTTGAGTCATTTCAGACTTCATGAAGCGTGAGCTTAATTACACACACCTTGGTGTTGGGCCTCTTGGGCCAAAGCAGGGATGGAAATAAGACTCCCATTGCATAGAGGTTTGATCCATTTCAGGTTTTGCTATGAGTTTAATAAGACACACCTAAGCTTGTTACCTATATACTGGTGCTAATCCAGCTCATAGTAAAACCTGGAATGGGTGAAACTGCTATGCAAGAGGAGTCTTATTTCCATCCCTGCAAAGTAGTAAGTTGCCCTGGTCCCGCCCTAGTTAATATAACTGCCTATGTGAGAAGTGTTAATAAAACGATCAGCTGCCAGCAGGCACACCCATGCTAAACCCCGCCATAGTTACTTCCAGGATCATGTCTGCATCAGTTAACCGTTTTGAAGAACTACAAGCCCAGCAGATCCTATTCGAGGTTGAATAACTCCTGTAAAAACTCCAGTCAGCTCAGAGCAGACTCCTCAACAGCCAGAGAGCGCTGATCATTTTGCATGTGATCATTGTAGCAGTGCTTCTGAAACTAGGACTAGGTGCAGGACAAGTACAATTCCGTTCAAGTACAATTCCATTCCCCAGCTGGGTTTCACAGAGTAGGTCATGTACGCTAAACAAGCCTTCTTAAACAATGGGGCTGTTTCCATTTTCAAAATGAATACAAAAGATTCTGGTTTTAATTGAGATTAAATGAAGGGATCTCTAATGCCCCCGTGCTCTCTTTCAGCCTGCTGAACCCCCCTCTGTTCAGACAGTCCTGTCCTGTCCCGGGCCAGGGAAACCACGTGGTCCGGGGAGACCCAGGGGGGCCGGGAGACCGGGGCGCCCCAAAGTGTCAGGGAGGTCGGGACGTCCTGGGAGAAGAGCCCGACCCGGGAGGCCTCCTAAATACCTGGGCGGGGTTTCCACAGAGCAGCAGATCCAGAGAAGAAAAGCCAGATTGAAAGAGGTGTGGCGGTGATGCGTTGCATTTTACTGGAGATGCACGATGCATTAGAATCCTATGATCAGGGCATCATTGAAGTCTGTCCATGCATTGCAGTTTGAGCCATTCCAGCTTGGAGTGTGGTTTCAATTAGACTCTCCCGAGCTGAAGTAAGGCACGATAAATACTCTCAGGAAAACCGGATTGGAACAAAGTCCTCCACGGGAATGGATTGAAAAGAGCACAGCTGCAGTGTGACTGGCTTACAGCAGGCATTGGGATCCCACCCCACCCCACGCTAAGGTGCTTGAAGTTTCAGGTGGGGTCCTCATACCTGCTGCAGCGAGTGACTGTAGTGTGCTGGCAGTGTCAGTGTTCCCATGAAGTCCAGTTTAAAGCCTTCATTATTACCACTGTTTGAACATCATGGCCCAATAGCACCTGCTACTGGAAAGGAGACCCTGGTGCAGACCTGACCCCCTGCTTTCATTACCAAACACACTCGTGTGACTTCATTCATGCAGTTCTTTTATTCCACAGATAATACAGCAGTGTGATAATGAAGAGCTAATGGAACTGGCTCTACCACGACTGGCCAGAGTCATGACGGTCTGGGAGTTCTTACTAATGAAGGTATGACCGTGATCTAATGTGCTTCAAGTCAGGGAGGTAGTTTCATGTATAGTCAGTCAGGCAACAACAAAGTACACATTTTCTTCTTGCAAAATGAACCACTGAATGAAAAAAGATAGTGTGTTTAAACAGCAATTTGAAGTTTGTGTCTGAAGTAGGGGTTTGGTTTTCCAGGTTGAGAAAGGGCGTCCCTCACGCCCGCACTTCGCTGATGTTTACAGGGAGTTTGAACAGCTACACAGCCAGGTGAAGAACATGGCTGCTGATCACTTCAGATCCCCTCTTTCTCTGGGCTCCCAGCAGCCTCTGGAGATTCGAGACACGTGGGTATGTTCTTTTAAGATTAACAAGCAGCTGCTTCTTTTAGTGAAGTGGAGTTCTTCGCTGTAAAAGTGCAACAGCTTGCCGTTACATAGCAGACTTGGGATCTGTGTAACACTAACACTTTGCATCTCTCTGTAAAGTCATTTGTGTCTCATGCTAGGTCATGAACATGGGTCTTCCTACAGCATAATCATTTTGGTTGAAGACTAACGAAATGTAAATGTGCATTGGTAAAATAAAATGTTACTAAACTGAACCGAGGCAAAGTTTCTGTTTTCAATTTGAAGGTCTAAAGACTTGCGTTTTGTTTCTGTAGGTGTCTAAATCACTGGGAATTGAAGAGCTTTTGAAGAAGCAGAAAAGGCAGCATCCTGGTCCGTTGTTGCAGTGTGTTGTGACAGTCTGTAAGGAAGACTCTCTCCCCTCACCCAGGAACAAGCATGCAATGGAGGTTAGGGACCTGGCGGGGTGGAAATCCACATTGCCTTCCCTTTTATTTTGTACTGAGCAGCTGCTACAAAGAAATGCTAGAGGTCTAACGGTACACTCTCATCATGTGGTTCATGTCCCCATACATTGATGGGCTGCTTTGTAAGAGACCGTGATCATTCCTGAGAGATGGGCAATGTGCCTTCATAGGAGCTGCAGACCACGTGGGGTCTTCATCCAAGAATGAATGATGAACCCGTAACCATGTAGTGCTTGTGGTCATGCCTTGCAATGCGATGTATTCTGTACAGGAAGCCTCACAATTCAGTGATACAGATTCTAATACAAGCATTGCAAAGCTATAGTATTCTGTGCAGTCTCTTTCATTATATTATATTATTCTCTGTTGCCTAGTCAGCAATCAAGATGCTGAAAATGATGACCAATTACAGTTTGTGTGTGTGTTTCTGAAATGGATATATTTGCCTATGCTAACTGTTCACACTTTATGTTTAGAGTGAATATGAAGGCCTAATGCCCCCAGAAAAAAGGATGAGGTTAGAAAACTGTGCAGGAGTCGTGAATGGCATCGATCTCACTCACAATGGACTACAGACTGTTGTGGAGGAAGTGAATTTCACAGCCATTACTGCAGGGCAAGGTAAAAACAAAAAGCAAGCTTTGTATCGATTTCTGATAGTGTTCCATTTGCAGGCATTCCTCACGATCAATAATCCAGGGGGTATTGGCACAGGAGACCTTGCATTCAGCCAGGGCTACCAACCTCCTGCTTTACTTACCATGTGCCCAACATTTGTAGAGCCCCATGGTAACAAATCTGCCCGTTTTTTTTTTTTTCTTTCTAGAAAAAACCTCAAAAATCAGCAACATGCAAAAATAATATGCGTTTTGAATGTTCCCATTGCAGGGCTCAGCAGGACTCCGAGTGACTCCTCCGCATTGCCTCAAGGAGGCGCTGGTGAGACGAGTAAATCCCTGCAAGCCGATCCCATCAGCACGACAGTATTACAGAGTGGAAACGAGGAGCCCAGGAGCACGCAGGGGCACGCGAACGTGCTGCTTTACCAGCCGCTCGAGGGGGCATTACAGGACTCCCAGAACCCTCTGGTGGAAGGAGAGTCTGGAGCGAGCGCTGCCGGCGAGGAACAGTCCGGGGTGTTTTCAGACTTTACACCAGAGGAGCTGGTCCAAGAACAACTGTCCAGCCACAGTGTGAATGTTGAAATGTCCGCTGATGAACTAACCTGCCAGGTGGAGACTGACGAAGACATGCTTCTCTCGACCGCTGCCAAAATGAGTCCACAGGTCAGCTTTGTCAACCCAGAGTCCTCGGAGCCCCTGAAGGAGTCCGATCTTGCCGATCAGGTGCAGCTGCTGGAACGGGCTCTGTGCAGGGATGTGGTTCCTTTGGACCATTCGTACAGGACTCAGACCAGCGAACCAGAACCACCACCTCCCGAGCAGCAGCCTCGAACAGTGAAATCCACTGGGGTTTGTTTAGGGAACGAGATTGGTGGAGAAGCAGTGTGCAGTTTGCAGGGTGCAGGCCTGAGCGCGCTGGACAAGGAGAGCAGGGATGAGAACGGCAGTGTGGAGCACACCGTTACTATCGGTGGAACCGTCGAATTTCAGCTCAGCGATGAAAACCAGGAGCTGCTGACTCAGGGACATGATCAGATTTTCATCCAGACTTCAGAGGGCCTCTTCCTGCACCACGCTGGGGGCGCCCTGCCGTCAGAGGGGATCGTGATGGTGACGGACGCTGACGGCACCACCATGCACATCCGCACCCCCGAGGGCGTGTCCTTCGAGACCGTCCAGGCTCTGCTTGCCATGGAGGCAGAGGGGCACAGCGAAGGCATCTTGCTTTCGGAAACACATCTGTGAACACTTTCCAAATCTGAAGTATATTTTTGTAATCTGATATTCAGGCTGAAGAAAATACTTTTTAAATTATTTGTTCATAAATACACGACTTGGACTAGTTTTTATTTGTATTTTTTTTATTTATATATGTATATGTATAAAACCATTGACGGTTTGTGACTACATTTTCAGCATTACATGAATAGTCTCATATCTTTTCTATTGAAGATATCCCTTTGGCAAAAAAATAAAAATATATATATATGTATCTCTGTGTAAAAATGCTCACTGTAACAAAGTGTAAGAGATGTTTTGAGGTAAAACAAAGTTCCTTTCTTGCACCATTTTTCTTGTTAATTTTTATTTTTTATTTTTTTTTTAACAAATGTATTGCCAAACAAGTATTGGTTTTTCAGTTACTGTTATGGAAAGTTTAAAGTGCAGCTTGTCATGTATTGAAAAGCCCAGAACGAAACTGAAGGGACAATCAGTTACAATAAACAGCACCGTATTGTTTTATTTGGTTGTTTAATCACATTACAGTCTGTGTTGTGTAAACACAGTACTGGAGCTGCTACAGTGGTCTGTGTCCAGTCTCCAGCAACATGCTCTCCAGCAGTACCCTGCTGCTGTCCTCTATGTAGGGCTGATACAGCCAGGCTGACAGATAGACCATGGCGAGGTCCTGCTCTGTGTTGTGAGCTACTTCCTGCGCGATCGCTTGCTTGAGGCGCAGCTCCTGCTGGTAGGCGTCAGCCAGCTTTGAGGAAACTTCATCTGGAAAAGAAAACACCAGAAATGAGCCTTCAGCAACACCTTCTGTCTGCGGGTTTAGATCACTCACCACAGACATTACATTATGTGAATGCGACTTCAAAAGGGGCTTAGGTAATACAAAATGCACGTGAATTTCTGTCTTACCAGACTCCTTGCTTTTGCTACACATTGTATTGTACACCATGGAATGGCCCGCCTCATATTGAAGCAGCCAATTACAAGGGATGCATTCATATATAATCTCTTGTATAAGCAGTACAATGCATTTACACGCAAAAACACACACTGCAACACAATGCTGTTGAGCAATGGGGCTGTGTGATGAATACTCACCAAACTGTTTTGTGGACCACGTGTGGAAGAGGGGCCGGTCTCTGCCTGCCTCTCCGTGTTGGAAGGACTCAAGCACGCAGATTCCTTTGACAGTGGAAGAAAGCTTTGCCATTTTTGAAACCAGGTGAGTCTGACAAAACAAAAAGCATCCATCAAGTCTTCACATTTTTAATTCAGCTTTCTTTTCTATTCTGGATGTACAGGAAGGTTTTTTTTTCTGAAAGTTAGTAAATGTGTGTGTGTTTTTTTTTTTTTTTTTTTAATATAATTACCATTTTGTCCATAATGTCAAGCAGCTCAGTGCAGCATTCCTCCAGCTCTTTGTGTGGTTCCGACGCAGAGGCAGATTTCTGGATGACAGACGAACCGTCACAATCCACTTGCATGTTGGCATCGTTTTCTGTCCTGAATTACAGGATATCAATGAGAATTTCAATGCTCTGTTTAACAAAAGACTGCCTTCGCTGAATTGAGTTGTCTAAATGCAAAGTATATAACACGTTATCATATAACACACTAGCAGAACTACAATCTAAAACAATGCGTTAGTGCATTTGATTCAGTAAAACACACCATGTTAAATCTGATTAACTACCATCAAATACCTTTTGATCAAACTGGCATAACATCAGTAGGAGTTCTCTATCAGTGTATTTCATTTACACAGTAAATAAATAAACACAGGACACTTACTCTTTGCTGATCTTAATGTTCACAATGTTGTTTGCGACCGTGAAGCCGGCATCGTTTAATTTGTCCCATTTCAGAATGAAGTTATGCCAGTCTGCAGCATTATCCTTGATCTTTCTTGCACTGTTATTTAAAACAGGTTTTCTAGCAGAGCTAGCGACTCCTGGACTCCTCGCTGTGAAACAGGGGGACAAAAATCAGGTTTCATCGGATATAAGCGCGTTGTTGAAGCTGACACCCTGGGATCCTTCAAGAAGCTGCTTGATGAGATTCTGGGATCAATAAGCTACTAATAACCAAACGAGCAAGACGGGCTGAATGGCCTCCTCTCGTTTGTAAACTTTCTTATGTATGTTCAGCATGATTGATTCTCTGATGATGTAAACTGACTGACGACGCATTCGTCATTCAATAATCTATTCAGTTACAAGAAAGGATCGACTCCCTGTGCATGCAAAACAGTGTTTCTACCGACAGCATACCTACCTTCCATTTCAACCACACCGTGAATTAATGAAGAAATCGAGACTACCGTGTCGCATTCACCTGCATGTCTCCGCACACCAGTACTGCACGCCGCCACATTGGTGAAGTTTTGAGGAGGAGGCGTGCAACTACGTCATTTCCTGGTGTCAAATGCTGCTGCTGAGTCCGTCCAGACGGCTGTGTGTGTTGTTGATGTGCAGAGAAAAGCGAAGCCGCTGTTTCCGATGAAAAAAGAAATACATAAAACAGTAATAAATGGGCAAAATAGAGATCTTTTGCTCAAATAAAGGGAACTCCTAGCCACCAACTCCGCAGAGGAAAATAAAGGAGATTTCATAGCAGTGTGTTCATCGCTTCTGAATGTAAGTACCAGTGTTGCGCGTCATTTCGTGTTGTTTGTATTATTATTAATAATAGCGCTTCTGTAGAGTAAGTAACTTGTCATGTTGAGGTTCGTTTGAAATGTCACATCGGTTATCGGTATGAATATAATCCTGCACCAAAACAGTCACGCAAGGCCTAGTTGTTGTTGTAGTTATAATCTTTGATACGATGTCATATAGGGCACATAGGCTGGTGTGCTTTCGTTTTAATATAATCGGAGACTGAATCAGGTGAATAATAATAATACGCACATCGCAAGACAGGTACGCAGTCAAGGAGAGAGGTTAGTGGATTTCTTTATTAACGAATCGCTGTAGCCATGTCACGCAATGTACATCAATGTTTTATACATCTGCTACACAAAAATAAAAATTAAAATCCGTCCACAGTAACCACGAAACCACAACAACAGCAGTGGATATTAAAAATAAAAAAAAGAAACGAAATTGCGGGTTAAGGAATAAAAACGTTATTGCTGTTTATTGTGAACCTGACGTAGAATCTAGGAAGGGCAGCGCCGAGAAACGCGGCTTTCTACTCCCGTGCTCGGCTATGTAATGCTATTAAGTGTGTTGTTTTTGATACGTTTGGCAGATCTCATTTGAGGATGACCAGGCAGGTGTAAACGGGGCTCTTTGGATACCAGGTACGGTACTGATGTGCACAGTGTAAGTATAATAATGTTGTTGGGTGCTGTTGAACCGTTGCAGACTTTCCCAGCTCTACCCTGGCTGACACTAAGAGAAGGACAGAAACTGAATTGTCTGCAGGCTATCGCACAAAGACTATCCCTCTGTACCCAGGGTCGTCATTATATCAGAGAACAGCCAATGCAGTACTGTCTGTAGCAACATATTCAACATGAAACTAGAAATGCCATGCCATTAAGTGAACCCTTTGCTGTGGTTTCTGGTTTCATGTCTCTTCTAATAATAATAATAATAATAATATATTTATTTTGTATGGCGCCTTTCATTAAAATAAATCTTTCCATTTACTTGACTTCCTGGGTTTCAGTAAGTGTTGCATTGCCTCTACATCCTGCAATGGCTGCAAACAGCCCTCCGGTGCCCCTGAAGGAGTTCTGCCCCCTGTACTACCTGCTGAATGCCATCCCAGCCAAGGTGCAGAAAGGGTTCCGGTCAGTGCTGGTGTACCTGACCGCTCTGGATGCCAGCAATGACTACATCGCAGTGGGCAGCAGTATTGGGATGCTGTATCTGTACTGCAGGAGGCTGAACCAGATGAAGAAATACAACCTGGAGGTAAGTCTGCTGCTCTTACTGTAGCAGCGACGCCTAGTGCTGCACACTGTGCAGAACACTGGCGAGCAGTGGCAATAACAATACAATTAGAAAATGGAATCTGCAGCTGATGCGTCATTCCCGTGGCCCTTTCAAAGCAGAAGCAATCGCATTGATCCTGTATGACTGTTTGTGTTTTTTTTTCCCTGGTTCGTTTCTTGTTTCCCGTGTGATTCGGAGCGCTCTTCTTTACATTTTGTTTTGCTAGGGGAAGTCGGAATCCATCACCGCGGTGAAGCTGTTGAGCTGCTTTGATGATCTGGTGGCTGTTGGCACAGCTTTGGGCAGAGTGGTGCTCTTCCAGCTGGTCTGCCCTTTGCCTGGGAGAAACAAACAGGTGAATACTGCTTCCCATTCTTGTTATTGTAAAACCGCTGCACATGTCAAAACGTTTGTTCATCCCCCATTAACAAAAAGGTGCTTTGTGTATCTCTGTGATACAAGCCAGCCTGAAACACTCCCTTGAGAAGCAGTGGTAGCAATTTCTTTCTTTCTTTGTTTATTTATGATATGCTGTGTTAGCTGAAGTTGATTCATTGACAAGCTCTGGCATATGCATGATAAGACCGTGAGCCTTCATCACAAACAAGGCATTTCTCCAGAGTAATGCAGCTGTGCGTTCCCTTCTGCTTGGATCCTTCTTTCATTTCTTCCCCACAGCTGCGGCGCTTTGAAGTGGTCGGCCTTCACAAAAGTACCGTGACCGCTCTAGCTTGGAGTGCTAATGGAATGAAATTATTCTCTGGGGATGACAAAGGCAAAATTGTCTATTCTTCTCTGGATTTGGACCAGGTAGAGTCACTGATCTGCTTAAATGTTCCAATGCAGTCTCATTGAATAAGTGTGTTCCAATGCAATCTCATTGAATAAGTGTGTTCCAATGCAGCCTCATTGAATAAGTGTGTTCCAATGCAGCCTCATTGAATAAGTGTGTTCCAATGCAGCCTCATTGAATAAGTGTGTTCCAATGCAATCTCATTGAATAAGTGTGTTCCAATGCAATCTCATTGAATAAGTGTGTTCCAATGCAATCTCATTGAATAAGTGTGTTCCAATGCAGCCTCATTGAATAAGTGTGTTCCAATGCAATCTCATTTAATAAGTGTGTTCCAATGCAATCTCATTGAATAAGTGTGTTCCAATGCAATCTCATTGAATAAGTGTGTTCCAATGCAATCTCATTGAATAAGTGTGTTCCAATGCAATCTCATTGAATAAGTGTGTTCCAATGCAATCTCATTGAATAAGTGTGTTCCAATGCAGTCGTGTGCTAGTAAATGTGTTGCTATTAGAAAGGCTGGTGGGAAATCCTCTCCTGTGTTTCTCTCAAGGGTGTTTGTAACCCCAGCGTGCTGCTGGAGGAGCAGGCTGCTGTAGTGCAGCTGGACTACAGTCACAAAGTGCTGCTGGTGTCCACCTTCCAGCGCTGTCTGCTTTTCTACACAGAACACAACGCAGTCCAGCAGATTGGAACAAAGCCCAGGAAAAGGTAATTGGGATCAATGGCAAGGCAGTTTTTGCTCATGCTTGTATAAAATCAAAAAGGTGTGTTGGTGATTATAGTGTGATTGGGTTCAGTACAGAGTGATTGGGTGGGCAGACAGAGTGTAAAAAAGAGAGAGAAACAGGTTTTTAATGTAATTTAATAAAGGTTTGACAATAAAGAAAAACAAAACATGGAAAATTATTAGCAATAGCAAAAGATATGAGCTGTGATACACTGAAAGGGTGAATCAGTGATATAAGAGACTGTGGATTTATCTGTGAGATATTTAACCCCTGTGTTTGCATGCGTGTCCTCGGGTATGCTTACTGCCTCTTTGTATTTTCAGCAGTGGCAGATTCGGGGCCTGTTTCCACCCCAGCCTGTGCAAGCAGAGCGACCTCACTGTGTACGCTGCCCGGCCGGGGCTCCGTCTCTGGAAGGCTGACGTCCACGGCACTGTCCAGGCCACCTTCATTCTGAAGGACCTCTTTGCACACGGAGTGAGGCAGTTTGAACTGTTCCCCCGGGCGGGCGCAGGCGGCACAGGGGGGTACCGTCCTCCGGAGAGGCAGCTGGGGCAGGTGGCCTGCTTCCTCAGGGAGGGCTGGCTGCTCAGCTGGAATGAGTACAGTGTGTACCTGGTGGATTCAGTGAGCCAGGTATGGAGCGTAACCCCTCAGACACAGAGAGAGCTGCGTAGAGTTCATATCATATTGTCAGAAAGCTTGATTAGTCCAGGGCTGACGAAACGGTCAGTTGTTGCTGGAATTGCATGGTATGACTTTTCAAAAACATTATTCAAGAAGCATTGGTGCAAATCCAAAACATCAGAGTCCACATGCCTGTGTTAGTGGCAGAGCTCTGCAAAGGGTGGAAGCGGACTCGGGTAGGGTTTACACTGTATTTATATATGTGTAAACTGTATACTATAAATAAGTATAGTTTAACGTCAGAGACACTTTCTCCCAGCTGTAAGTGTATAGGAGCAAGCACTGACTGTTATAAGTTCAAATGCTTTGTAAAATTGGTCTATTGCATTGCCAGGCTGTTATTGGGGGTTTGGAAGGATCTGGCGACATTGTATCTGTCTCATGCACAGAGAACGAGATCTTTCTGTTAAAGGGAGACCGCGATCTCATAAGGATTTCAAACCGTCCCGAAGGACTGCCATCAATAGGTACGTTTTTAAAAAGGCTCTTACTAAAATGTTAGTAATTTGCCTTACGATTCATGTTTTAAACATGTTTTTTTTCTCCCAGATTCAGCTTCGAGACTGAACAGTCCTCTAGCTACAACCCCGTCCGTACTGACACCAACGGGGTCCGTGGAGACCGCCCAGCAGATCAGAACCATGTCGATCATTTCAGAATTTGGGGACAAAAGGACAGACGTGCTGCTGCTGGCACAGGACGACCAGGAACCTGCAGTGCTGTGGGGCAGGACGCCCGAGTCCCAGGCCGGCGATCCGAAAGGAATTGTGACGGAGCTGAGTACCGAACCGGGGCAGAAAGGGAGCCCGGTCACCAGCGAGACCAGGAGCCGCAGCAGCTCTGTCAACTCCTGGGACAGTGCGGTGGGGCTGGGGGCCACTGTGGACCACACAGCCTCCGAAGTGTCTGCGGACAGCCCCCACTCCTCGGCACGCTTCAGCACCATCAGCGTGGAGGAGTTCGCCCAGGAGCTGGTGGTCAAGTCCATCAAAGTGAAGAAGAAGAAGAAGAGGAGGCAAGGTGGGTACTTCACTTGTCACTTGTTCTTGTTCTTGGATGTTGTTGAGTTTTGTTAAGAAGCCGGCATGTCGCAGAAATCATGTGCACGATGCATATCAGAAAGCTTTATTAATCTGATAAAAGCAGGGAGAATTGTTGAAACTGCATGATATGACAGGTACTAAACCATGGCAAATTGGGCTTCCCCAAAGTGCTGCCTAAAAACAAAAAGTGAAATAATGATTTTGGTGAATGAGTGAAGGGTCCTTGCACAGTAACGTATGTAATATATGTATAATTTACTGTCAGCAAATGCTGCATGCTGATACAGTTGCGGATATGTTTCCGTATCGCACAATCCGTGTTCGCGTTTGCTTCATTTTGTTTGCTGTTTATAATATTGTCTGTCATTCACTGGGCTCCTTTTTCTTGTCATTGTGGTGTGAAACAGACAGTGGAAACCAGATATCTGAAAACAGCTGGTCCGAGGGTCTGTTCGTTCTGGAGCCGGAGAGCGACGGCCCCAGCACCCCGGTGTGTGACTTCCTCTCGGACAGGACCAGCAGCCTGGACCTGCAGAGCACGGACTCCCCGGACAGAGCAAGCCTAGTGCAGGAGGACAGCTGCTCCGACGTGTTCACCATGCTTCAGTCTCCAGAGCTCGTCTCCACCGTCCCAAACAAAGAGCCCGACACGGACCTGCTCAGTGCTGCTGAATCGAGAGAGCGCTTCGTACCCGATTCACCTCCTGCCTCGTTTACACCCCTGGAATCAAGGGATGTTTGGACCGAAACCCCCACATGTTTACAGTCAGAAGACCACGAGCTGCTTCAAAGTGGTCAAGAGTACCCCGCTGACAACGCTGTTCCAGATCAGAGTCACGTGCAAAACTGGGAAAGTGTTCCTGGTAACCAGACTGCCTCCGAATGTTACAGCAGGAGCGCACAGTCTGCTGAGGACAGCAAGCCCGGGGAGGTGGGGACTCCATTAGTAGAGGCAACAAACAGACGGTCATGGAGTCCAGAGGGGCCGCTGTTTCCCTCAACGCACGCTCCCTTTGCAGGAGAGGAAGCTGAACCCCCGAACGCATCCGACAGTCACGAGATGTATCCAGAGGACTTGGTGAATCTGAGCGACGCAATGAATGATGCCTCTGAATGTGATTCCCTACGTTATGTGAGAACTGAGACATGTAATCAGGAGCCACTGTCGCTCTCAAGCGATGACGAAGATATCTACGGCCACGGAATGTCGCATTCCTGCTCGGAGGCCAGTGTGGCTGATGGCATCTCTGGTACAAGTCATCCTGGAGACCAAATGAAACCCAGTCTAGACGATTCAAGCCTTTTCAGATCTGATCAGGTATCTACTGCACCTGCTTATAATAGAACATAATGCTGCCATTGCGTAGATTGGGGTGGTATGCTGTGTTAACACTGCTCAGGTTCTAGTGCAGAGGGTAAGGTATTCTGTAAACAGTCATCTTTCAACTGCAAGTACAGGAACATGGCAAAATGTATTATAACTAGGGCTTCCGATTAACCAGTAAAACACCCCCATACAAAAAACAATGAAATCGGTGTATTACCAATTAACACAGAAAAACACTGGAAATGGTTACTCAAGTCACGTTGACTTCACCCCTTTCCCATTTAAAAAAAAAATCCTTTCCCAGCGCCATTGGACAGTGTCCCTCCTTCCTGAGATCTGAATACTTCAAACCCGCCCCAACTACAGAGTGGCAGCAAATTCCTACATTTCTATTAGAGACTTGGCTTGCAAGATTTTAAACAAGATTACAGTTAGGAACAGAGACGTCTTTGCAGGATTTAAAGCTATTTTACAGTTAGATAGGGAGGATTTAAAACAAAATTGTAAATTGTAGCGAAATGTAAAAAAAATGGTGAGACACACAAAACCCCTTTGGAATGTGCCCGTGAGAAGAAGGATTTCATTGTGGAAGACAGCAAAGGAAAGAAGGGACAGCTTAAGAGTGCAAGTACTGTCCAGTTACTATACATATTGTGAAAGGAAAAAACACCCAAGCATTAGGAAAGAAACCGAAAACAATCATTTCATACAGTATATAAAAAGCAAAAGCCCAGAAAAAACACGATTTACATAAAACCTGAAAATAGCTCAAAATTAAAACCAAAAATGAACAACAACTGAAAAACAGAAGCCCTGATCATAGCATATGATTTGCTGTTTTCCATTCTCAACAGCAGCTAATGATTTTAGCAAAGTTGTGTGCCCGTAGACGCTGGCCACAGGCATTTCTAATTTATGTGCCGATGGTGTGTGTGTGTGTGCGTGTATAATAATCACTGTTTGCATTGTTCTCTCTGCTTGTCTCCAATGTGTATAATAATCACTGTTTGCATTGTTCTCTCTGCTTGTCTCCAATGTGTATAATAATCACTGTTTGCATTGTTCTCTCTGCTTGTCTCCAATGTGTATAATAATCACTGTTTGCATTGTTCTCTCTGCTTGTCTCCTTCTCCAATGTTTATGCCTCTTGTGCTAGTTTGCAGAGAGCTGGATGGGCTACTCTGGCCCTGGCTATGGAATCCTGAGTCTGGTGGTCTCAGAGAAGTATATCTGGTGTCTGGATTTCAAAGGGGGCCTCTACTGCAGCGCCTTGCCCAGTGCAGGTCTGCGATGGCAGAAATATGAGGACAATGTCCAGCAGGTGGCAGTATCACCTTCAGGTATGAAGCAGTTTGTTCATGATCTTGTTCTGCTGTTTTAGTTCAGGTGAAATACAAGGTACGGGGCGCAGAAAAGTGTCAGTCTGGTAAATTCAGTTTGAATGCTTTTTCACTTTTACAGTAAAATGCTAATGCTTTCATTAAGGGGATTCAATTGAAGTATTTATTGGTAAAGTTAGATGGCAGAGATCCAGCAGCTATCGTGGATTGTGACGGAAGTGGCTGTATCTCCTGAATTGAACAGGTGCGCTGCTTTGGAAGATTGAGCTGAAAACCAACAAGGCGTTTGCTTGTGCGAAAGTAACAATAAAGGGAAAAAGACACTGGTACGAGGCCCTGCCTCAGACAGCCTTCGTAGCCTTGAGTGACGACACCGCCTGGATCATCCGGACCAATGGAGACCTGTACCTCCAGACAGGTAGGCGGGACCAGAACCTCGTCACTCACACAGTGCAGCTCGCTAACATAACAACACTCCCACTGATCTAGAGCAGAGCCTCGTCACTCACACAGTGCAGCTCGCTAACATAACAACACTCCCACTGATCTAGAGCAGAGCCTCGTCACTCACACAGTGGAGATCGCTAACATAACAACACTCCCACTGATCTAGAGCAGAGCCTCGTCACTCACACAGTGCAGCTCGCTAACATAACAACACCCCCACTGATCTAGAGCAGAGCCTCGTCACTCACACAGTGCAGCTCGCTAACATAGCAACACTCCCACTGATCTAGAGCAGAGCCTCGTCACTCACACAGTGCAGCTCGCTAACATAACAACACTCCTACTGATCTAGAGCAGAGCCTCGTCACTCACACAGTGCAGCTCGCTAACATAATAACACTCCCACTGATCTAGAGCAGAGCCTCGTCACTCACAGAGTGCAGCTCAGGGTCATCCCTAGATTCCATTGTTTTTTTGGGGGACTGGGGGGTCTAAATGCAGTTGAGATTATTAATAGAAGGATCTTTGTTTGCATCTAGCAGTGTGTGTGGTGTCTTCATGTTAGTTTAAAATGTGTAAAACTCCAGGGAGGATCGGTCCTAGTTGAAGGATCTGATTACACGGCTCTGGGGCTGGTCAGCTCAGTTCACTGGACCCCGTTGTTTGTGTTCATTGTCAGGGCTGAGTATCGAGCGTCCGTGTGCCCGAGCAGTGAAGGTGGACTGCCCCTGCCCTCTGTCCCAGATCGCCTCCAGAGACAATGTGGTGTGGGCCCTGACCGAGCAGAGAGCTGTGTTCTGTAGAGAAGGGCTCAGCAGCTTCTGCACGGAGGGGGAGCGGTGGAAGTACGACTCAGTCAGGTAAACCTGGGGGCTGCACGACAAACCAAAGGCTTCAGATCTGTAAGTGGTTTCACGCAGAGATGGAAGACTCCCATTGCATAGCAGTTTGATCCATTCCTGGTTTTACTGCGAGTTTAATAAGACACACCTGAGCTTGTTACCTATACACTGGAGCTTAAAGCACATATTAAAACATAGAATGGGTGAAACTGCTGTGCATTAGGAGTCTTATTTCCATCCCTGTGTACAGAGTGTCTGTGCCGGTTGTATTTCTTGCCATTTTGTAAAAATGGTGTTGGAAGTTTTGCACTGTAACATAAGCGTAGTACATCTAGCCCTAGGGTTTACTAAACTCGATCCCTTGAACAATATGTAAGACTATGGTGTTGGAATGGATTGTGAATGGGAGGCTGTGTAAATGTCATCTGTTTTGTGCTTAGTGAAAGACAGGGACTGGAACCCGTGTGCATTTCCCTGGGAGACCACCACACCGCCTGGGCTCTGGACACCAATGGGAACCTCTGGTTCAGGACCGGAGTCACTCCAAAGAAACCTCAAGGAGAGGACGATCACTGGTGGCAGGTGTGTGTCCTTCATAATGAAAAGCTCTCTCTCCTTTACCTTTACATGCCATACCTGCTTCATAATGAAAAGCTCTCTCTCCTTTACCTTTACATGCCATACCTGCTTCATAATGAAAATCTCTCTCCCCTTTATCTTTACATGCCATACCTGCTTCATAATGAAAATCTCTCTCCCCTTTACCTTTACATGCCATACCTGCTTCATAATGAAAAGCTCTCTCTCCTTTACCTTTACATGCCATACCTGCTTCATAATGAAAAGCTCTCTCTGCTTTACCTTTACATGCCATACCTGCTTCATAATGAAAATCTCTCTCCCCTTTATCTTTACATGCCATACCTGCTTCATAATGAAAAGCTCTCGCTCCTTTACCTTTACATGCCATACCTGCTTCATAATGAAAAGCTCTCTCTCCTTTACCTTTACATGCCATACCTGCTTCATAATGAAAAGCTCTCTCTCCTTTACCTTTACATGCCATACCTGCTTCATAATGAAAAGCTCTCTCTCCTTTACCTTTACATGCCATACCTGCTTCATAATGAAAAGCTCTCTCTCCTTTACCTTTACATGCCATACCTGCTGTAGAGCTGTAGATAGGAAGTGTTTTCCACTGACACTGTCGGTCACAGTCAAACTTGCATCTGCACATGAACTGTGTTAATAATCTGAACGCAATCACTCTCATTTCCTTTTATAAACATGTTCCTGAAAAGGACCTACCATTCCTTATTTTGCAACCTCTCCATGTCTCTGGGGACATGTCTGTCTTGGTTGTCATCTGAATCGGAGCCTGAACTTTCCTCGCCAGGTGTTTGGTAAGGCTCGAATCTATAGGGCTGCAAAACACCTGCTTCGGACTCCTGGTTGTCAGATGCCGCTGTCTGATCAAATTCGGTGCTGATTCTGAGCACGATACGTAAAAAACTTCAAATTCACCGTCGCACTCCATTGTTTTCCATGCTGTAAAATAGAGATACTGCCGGCAGCCTACCTCTGCTGATGTCATCAGAAATCACCGGGGTTTTGGCCAGAATGACTTACAAGAACACAAAGATCACTTTCCATGAATGAAAAGTGGGGGTCACATTTGATGATATTGGGTCTTTAATGTCAAATATATTGCACACTGGGCAGCGAAGTGTTAATAGTAATAAAACGTGTAGGAAACAAGCCAGGGACACTTTCGAGTGGATTCCTCAACCTTCCGAGTTGCTTCTTTGTATCATTATATGATGTATGATAGAACTGTCATTTGTACGTGTCCCTGCTGTCAGGTGAGCATCACAGATTACGTGGTGTTCGATCAGAGCAGCCTCTTCCAGACGATAATCCACGCCACGCAGACCGTGGCCAGCGCCGCCCAGGCACCGATGGAGAAGGTAGCTGATAAACTGCGAGTGGCGTTCTGGACACAGCAGCCTCAGTGCCAGCCCAGCCTCATCAGTGTCAACACCGACGGGGTCTGGATCACCTCGGGGAGGAATGAGTTCCACGTGGCCAAGGGCAATCTCACAGGTAGGGAGTCGCTCCTGGGCTTGCTAAAGGGGAGTTGATCGGAAAGGAACTATCAGTTCATAGCTGTACATGCCGCCCCTCCCTGCAGTCACACAGCTGCTGTTGTCTCCCCACACATTCAGAGTGTGTTTTCTCCTCTCACAGGTACCTACTGGATGAATGTGGTGCCACGTGGAACTGCCTCCGCTACCAAATGGGCTTTCGTCTTCGCATCACCGGCTCCTACAAAACAAGGTCATTAAAAACTGCTATTATTTGGCAATAGGAAGGTGCCCCATTTTTTTATTTATTTCTAAATCTTCCCTGTCTTGTCACACAAGTAACAGGTACCATATTAACAGGTGGCTAGACGATGATGATGATGATGATGATGATGATGATGATGATTATTATTATTAATGTTATTATTAATTTGCAAAGGGTGTGTTGTCTTCCTTGAATTGTAGAAATTCATAAGAATTGTTGAGCTGTTTCCTCATATTATTAGGACTGTTTTTATCACAGCAGTAGTCTGTGTCAGTTTGTTGAAGTGATGCATTCAGAGTTGTGCAGTGTGTGCTGCTGCTTGTTACAGGGAGCTTCCTGTGGCTGAGGCAGAGCTGCAAGGACTTGTTCTGCATCAGTGATCACAATCCACAGTTCAGGCCGTCAACGCTCCAGCTGCCCCCTGATGTAGAGATGGAACAGCTTTCAGCCTGCCAGGATGCAGTGTGGGGGCTGGACACTCACGGCTCTGTCTACATCCGGTCTTTATCCAAGAGCTGCCCGTCAGGAATGCATTGGACCAGACTGGACCTCAGCCAGCTAGGTGAGTCGGGTCGTCACTCACTGTTCATTCATCAGGGAAATATAGAACATTACTGCAAAGAAGGGCTAAATTAGGAAAGAACAGGACTGACTGGCTGCAAGGCACATTGCTTAAAGAAAAGGACTGACTGCTTATTATTATTATTATTATTATTATTATTATTATTATTATTATTATTATTGTTATTATTGTTAATATTGCAAGCTCAGTAACTTGTCATGAACGTAGGTTGATGGTACATCAAGCAAATCCATTAGTTTGTAAGAAGAAAAGCTGTCAGCAGCTCTGCCAAGAAAGGTTTTGAGTTGAGTGTGCAGCGACACAATCACAGCCTCGCTGTTTGACCTCACAGAGGGTCCTTGTGAATGAAACAAGGCTCCTTTATCCATGAGGGACAGGGATTTGATAGCATGTTGGGGTCTGCCTGGTACTGCATGAAGGTCTAGGCTCCCCCTTTAATCTCAGTATCCAAGCGCTCTTCTGTCTGGACAGTAGTAATAATACACTTGAAGGAAGAATTCTTTTCTTTTAAAAACCTTTTTGTGTTATTTTCAACAGTCCTAGAAAAACACAAGTGTGCGATACCCATTTCTTCACAATTATACCCAAAGGGATATTCTCCCCCACAGCTGCCATTTTTAAAATAACAGTAATAATTTAAAGAAGACTTTAATCCCCTTTTTGTGTAATCCTGTGTCCCAATAAAAGACAACAAGTTAATAGGTTTTCCTCCACAAAAATCTAACTGGAACGTGTAAGTCGGTCAGGCAGGTGCTGTTGATTCATGCTGAGATCTCCCGTTCAGCTGTGTGAAAGTACCAGCCACCTTGAATTACAGGAACAAAGGAACCCAATCTGAAATCGATAGGCATGTCAGTAGCACTGCACCAATATATGCAGGACACAAACTTTGCCTTTCCCATTCCAATCAGCATTACATGCAAAGTGCAGGCAGACACGTGAATAAACACGAGGGCTTTAAACACGAGGGCTTTAAACACGAGGGCTGTGCACAGCGTGAGACGGCTTTAAACATGAGGGCTTTAAACACGAGGGCTTTAAACACGAGGGCTTTAAACACAAGGGCTGTGCGCAGCGTGAGACGGGTTTAAACATGAGGGCTTTAAACACGAGGGCTTTAAACATGAGGGCTGTGCGCAGCGTGAGACGGCTTTAAACACAAGGGCTGTGCGCAGCGTGAGACGGCTTTAAACACAAGGGCTGTGCACAGCTTGAGACTGTCCTGTGTATGCAGTATAGCTGGAAGTAAGATAAGAAGCAGAGTGTTCTTTGGTAGCGCTGGGTGGAGGTGTGGAATCATCGTATGTATCTCTGCTGTATATTTAGAAGCAAGCGCTTTCTTGCCCTTTAGGAACTTCCAGAGTAAGACGACACCCCCTGGTTAAAATAGCAGTGGCTTCCACATAAATAACTGCAAAGATCCATCTCTTTCATTTAGAATGTGTGGTGAAGCCCCTCTAGTCAGCATGGCCTGGGACTCGATCACCTCTTGTGTGGGTGCGCCAAGAAAGTCTATATTTTAGCGCGGTTTGGGCACTTTTATTATTTACATTGAAACAAAAACAACTAACAAAATCCTAGCTCCCTTGGAGCACTAACTAATGCAGTTTTTATTTAAAGAAACCTATACCAGGGAAGGCTAACTCCTTTTACCCTGTAAAACTAAACCCATATCTTGCAAATACCTTTCTTTTGTCTTTCAGTTTCTGTTCTTCAAAATCCACACCATATGTCGTTTTCCTGGTAGTGTCTACACCCTTACACAACCTCTCTCTCCTGCACGCTGTCCCATTCAGACTGGATTACTGCCTTCACTGAATCACCTCCCTAAACAAACATGTAGTGTCTACTCCCTTACACAACCTCTCTCTCCTGCACGCTGTCCCATTCAGACTGGACTACTGCCTTCACTGAATCACCTCCCTAAACAAACATGTAGTGTCTACTCCCTTACACAACCTCTCTCTCCTGCACGCTGTCCCATTCAGACTGGACTACTGCCTTCACTGAATCACCTCCCTAAACAAACATTTAGTGTCTACTCCCTTACACAACCTCTCTCTCCTGCACGCTGTCCCATTCAGACTGGACTACTGCCTTCACTGAATCAGTTCTAGGGTGTGGCCAGCAGGGGGAATTGATCAATAATTCAATTCCCACCTGACCACATCCCACACTGTTCTATTGAGCTAAAAAAGCAATTTCTTAATGAAACAGTTTAACATGGGGCTGTGTAAAAGCGGTCAGCTTGACCCCAGTTTCTTAATGAAACAGTTTAACATGGGGCTGTGTAAAAGCGGTCAGCTTGACCCCAGTTTCTTAATGAAACAGTTTAACATGGGGCTGTGTAAAAGCGGTCAGTTTGAACCCAGGCTGTTCCTCTACACCTGAGCCCAAGATGACTGCCAGCCGCAAAACATTTGACATGTCACAGATGTTAAATGTTATACATGGCTTTGAAAAAAAAAAAAAACACAAACAAAACAAGGGACCCAATTCAAAAGGGATTTTAGGAAACTATGGCTTGTATAAATTGCTTAACGTTTATCAATGTATTTTCTTCAGTGCAAAGTAAATTAAACTGTGCCCTAAGTACTAAATATTTCTTCGACTGTACCGTAATCAAATCCTTTTGAGTCTTGTACTCTGTGCTGTCACTAAAAAATATTCGATTATTGTGTGAATATTTCACAGAAAAAACGCAATGCCAACAATTGTATAAACGTTGTTTCGAGAGTTCTGTTTTCTTTTGTGCCAGGATTGAAACATGTGATCCGTTGAAAGACTCATCACCTTTGCCCCTCGATAAAGAGCACACAACCAGACTGCTATATGTAACTGACATCTCAGAGTCCGGTCCGGTGTGAGCACACTGCTATATGTAACTGACATCTCAGAGTCTGGTCCGGTGTGAGCACAGTGCTATATGTAACTGACATCTCAGAGTCCGGTCCAGTGTGAGCACACTGCTATATGTAACTGACATCTCAGAGTCCGGTCCGGTGTGAGCACACTGCTATATGTAACTGACATCTCAGAGTCTGGTCCGGTGTGAGCACAGTGCTATATGTAACTGACATCTCAGAGTCCGGTCCAGTGTGAGCACAGTGCTATATGTAACTGACATCTCAGAGTCCGGTCCAGTGTGAGCACAGTGCTATATGTAACTGACATCTCAGAGTCCGGTCCAGTGTGAGCACAGTGCTATATGTAACTGACATCTCAGAGTCCGGTCCAGTGTGAGCACACTGCTATATGTAACTGACATCTCAGAGTCCGGTCCAGTGTGAGCACAGTGCTATATGTAACTGACATCTCAGAGTCCGGTCCAGTGTGAGCACAGTGCTATATGTAACTGACATCTCAGAGTCCGGTCCAGTGTGAGCACACTGCTATATGTAACTGACATCTCAGAGTCCGGTCCAGTGTGAGCACAGTGCTATATGTAACTGACATCTCAGAGTCCGGTCCAGTGTGAGCACAGTGCTATATGTAACTGACATCTCAGAGTCCGGTCCAGTGTGAGCACAGTGCTATATGTAACTGACATCTCAGAGTCCGGTCCAGTGTGAGCACAGTGCTATATGTAACTGACATCTCAGAGTCCGGTCCAGTGTGAGCACAGTGCTATATGTAACTGACATCTCAGAGTCCGGTCCAGTGTGAGCACAGTGCTATATGTAACTGACATCTCAGAGTCCGGTCCAGTGTGAGCACACTGCTATATGTAACTGACATCTCAGAGTCCGGTCCAGTGTGAGCACAGTGCTATATGTAACTGACATCTCAGAGTCCGGTCCGGTGTGAGCACACTGCTATATGTAACTGACATCTCAGAGTCCGGTCCGGTGTGAGCACAGTGCTATATGTAACTGACATCTCAGAGTCCGGTCCAGTGTGAGCACAGTGCTATACTGTATGTTTGAGGCAGATCTCTTAAATGTCAGCGAGTGTGTGCCCGAGAAGGAAATCCGCAGCGTGGGTGATATCCGACTCCAAGCTGCCGAGTGTAGTGACGTGAATGGGGATCAAAACAATCCAGCAGCCAGGGACAGCGTGTGACGGGAGCAGCAGGAACATCCTGATACTTCTGACTTGATGACTTGTCCTTTACATGATAAGTAGGTATCCAGGGGGCATTTTCCAGAAAGCAACAGGATTTATTTAAGCCCTGGCTCCCGGCTCTCTCTTTTAAGCCTAGTGTATTCATTTAAAGAACAGTGAATACCCATTAAGATCATGTGCTCTTTTCAGGTGGTCTATATGGTGGACCTCGATGCTCAAAGGGTCTGTATTTAGAAATGTAAACTGATGCCCCTCTGTTAATATCAGACCCTGTGGCTGTCAATGTTGATTTTTAACAAACAGGATCATTTCCTGCATTGCAGAAAACATGTACAAGGAAACATGCAGATTCACTGAATCCGAGTTTCCACTGGCTCCAATGTCCGATTAATCCTTGTAAATTAGATTGAAACAAGCAACATTCTGCTTGAAAACACAAAAAGAATTTTACACAAAAAGAAAGTCTTGGAATTGTTTTATTTTTTTTTTCATGCTTACATTTGATAAAAACAAATAAGCGACTGTGTAGGTTTGCTTGGCTAGGCTCTGCGTGTTCTGCAAACCCAGAGTAAAGGAACATGCAGCCAGTGTTGTGGCTGTCGGAATCACAGGAATTGCATGTCATCAGTGCTGACGCACAACTGCAACTGGAATGCTAACCTTGGAGCTGCATTAGCTGCCTGGTGCACTGTGTGTGTGTGTGTGTGTGTGGGTGGGGGCTGTGTGTCTCTGTGTCTGTGTGTGTGTCTCTGTGTCTCTGTGTGTGTGTGTGTGTCTCTGTGTCTCTGTGTGTGTGTCTCTGTGTCTGTGTGTGTGTGTCTTTGTGTCTGTGTGTGTGTCTCTGTGTCTGTGTGTGTGGAGGGGTGTGTGTCTCTGTGTCTGTGTGTGTGTGTCTCTGTGTGTGTGTGTGTGTGGAGGGGTGTGTGTGTGTGTCTCTGTGTCTGTGTGTGTGTGTGTCTCTGTGTGTGTGTGTGTCTCTGTGTGTGTGTGTGTGTGGAGGGGTGTATGTGTGTGTCTCTGTGTGTGTGTGTGGAGGGGTGTGTGTGGAGGGGTGTGTGTGTGTGTCTCTGTCTGTGTGTCTCTTTGTGTCTTTGCTTTCAGTTGAGCTCTTCCATAATGTGTCGTTTTGCAGGACAGACTCTTATTCACAGATCTGGACGGACCGGGGGGAGGGGGGAGGGTTGCAACATGACTGAAGTCCAGCCTTTGAAAATGCATTCCTATTTATTCTTTTAAGCTTCAGTCCATAAATGATTGACAGACTGCCACACAGTGCACCCTATTTCAACTCCAAAAAGAAGCCTCCAAAGCTGTATTCTGACATGCTTTATGCAATTCAGATCTGAACTGTGTGTGGCACCTCCTACAGTGTATTTCCAAAAAGCTAATCAAAGGGCATCCTGGGAGCATGGAGGTCCACTGCAATGAGATCACAAAACTAACATTAAAATGTCTGAAGCAGAACTCGGCTTGTGAATTATGGTACGCTTGTGTTTGTTTTAATTCTTTCTGCGACTGGGATTTTCCTGTTTTTAGTTAGGACAGTTGGTTCCAATGCCAGTGATATTTAGAGACGTCCAAAATAAAAACATGCGTGGGGCAAGTAGCGGCCAAGCGATCGGGTGTGGGGTGGAAACCCATCTGAGGAGCCCATCCCCGTTCCTCTCCAAAATAGCCTCTGGAATGCTGGACTACAGCAGTGTAGTCATGTTTCAGCAGAGAAGCACAAACAGGCCCTACAGTAACCTGTGCTGACGGGTCACAGTGCTGCCCTGCCTTTGGGACTCCAGCACAACTACAGCAATTCCACTAGAATTCAAGCGTTTCCCAGTGCATACCCCACTGCTGCTTTGTGGTTCTCGGGCCGGGCATCGTGCTGCCTGTTTCAGCCCAGGCACAAAGCTTGCTTGCAGTGTTGGAGGTGCTGCTGCGCTGGTGGCTGTTTGTCTTTTAAAATCTTTAGCCTGTTGTTGAGAAGAGGGGATGGTTATCTGTTCAGGAGACCACATAAAAAGCAGTGGTCTGAGTGAGTGTAAAGGGGCAGTGCATGTGATCAGAGTCCAGAGTCTGAATGTGAAACTTACGTTTTTACATAAAGTAGATCCAGGTCATGGTGCTCTACTTTATCATGTTCCTGATTGCTCTAGTTTTGAAGTGACTGCCGTTGTTGGAGATCTGTCTCACTGGCATGCGTGTGCAATTCATTATCAGTATATCAGGCACAGTAAATCCATCTCGGTGACATGCGTGTTCAATTCATTATCAGTATATCAGGCACAGTAAATCCATCTCGGTGACATGCGTGTTCAATTCATTATCAGTATATCAGGCACAGTAAATCCATCTCGGTGACATGCGTGTTCAATTCATTATCAGTATATCAGGCACAGTAAATCCATCTCGGTGACATGCGTGTTCAATTCATTATCAGTATATCAGGCACAGTAAATCCATCTCACTGGCATGCGTGTTCAATTCATTATCAGTATATCAGGCACAGTAAATCCATCTCGGTGACATGCGTGTTCAATTCATTATCAGTATATCAGGCACAGTACAGTCAACAGGTGGCGGTGTGGTACAGCAGCTAGAAGATATTGATCTTCTAGAAGGCATTCTGTTTTTGAGAACAGGGCTGAAGCGCTTCACCAGTGAGCCATGCTTTTAGAAGAGGTGTCATGAATTAGTCGTCTCTCAGCCTGCGTTATTTGCCGCTCTGTTATTGAGGTCTAACAGGACGGCTGATCTGAATGGAGAGTAACAGGAGAGCCGTGAGCAGGTGCTTTCTAATAGAACATGCAGTATATGATAAGCACACACACACTGTCTGTTAAACCTGATGTGTTCATTCCTCTGGGTTTCAGGAAGAATAAAGCTGGCCAGTTTTTCCTGTGGGAATCAGAATGTCTGGGCCTGTGATGTCAATGGTGTGGTGTATTTCAGAGTGGGGACCCAGCCTCTCAATCCAAGCTTGATGCTGCCTGCATGGATAAGCATTGAGCCTCCTGAGCAGGTGAATCATCCGAGTTACTAATGGAAAGAGGATCTGAGTGTGAGAATCCAAACATTTCAAAATGTAACTGATAACAGTACAAGCTGCTGTGAATGGGTATGTATGAGTGCTCCTTATCGTACTATCTCAGCCCAAGGAGACCAGAAAGATTGCTTGTTGCAAGCTGGTAGCAGTAAATCTATTTTTTAGTTTGGTTTGTGTTGTTTTGTCCTGAAACATGTGCAGGGTGTCCTGGATTCACTTAATGGTATAATATAAACACAGCAAGTTCATACACATTTGGTTTGGCAATACGCCTAGTTTTGCAAACAGCATAAACCAGTCTGCTTTTCTTGTGCTGGTTACCAGGAGTTTGAACCCCAGTTTTCCCTCCAGCCTCCCGGAGAGGTTGTGAATTGTAAAGGAGGACTCCAAGCAGCCTCTCTGCTCTTGCTAACACTGCTCTCTCTGTGCAAATCCACACTGCAGAAACGTATTGGCTTGTATTTCACTGAAACAATCTCCTATAGCCAGCGGCTCTGGCGTCTATTCAAATGATCTCAACAGCAGCTGATCCCACTGCCTCCACCACTGAAATCATTCAAGTGGGTTTTGAAAACATAAATATAACACAGTGCATGCAAGTCTCTTTTGTGTTTTTGTAATTAAAAATATGAAAGGAAGGACCTTGTTTTCGTTATTTAAATGCACATAGTGTTTAGCTCTGGCCCTATTTGGATTGTTTCAATAGATCACATTGTCTTTCTCATCAGATGCCTGAATCTGGAGAGCTTGTTCATGTAACTGGTTTGCTGAATCTTTGTTTTTATTGTATCTGCTGCCCTGCCTCAGTGTTGGCTTTATTCCCAGTAAAGACAGTCATCGCTAACTTTAAATTGTCAAACATAAGATCTGCATTAGAACTAAAGGGAAACTTGTTAATCATGGCTGTTTTTTTGTGGTATTGTTTGTGGGCAAAGGAGTGCAGTAAGTTTTTTTCAGCTGGTACTTTTCCTGTTTCCAGTCTCCTGCTTGCAGCACAGTGATACAGCTGAGCACCAGCTTGTGAGAGAGTCTCCTCTCAGGGAGTATGCAGCACAGTGATACAGCTGCGCACCAGCTTGTGAGGAGAGTCTCCTCTCAGTGAGGTATGCAGCACAGTGATACAGCTGTGCACCAGCTTGTGAGGAGAGTCTCCTCTCAGTGAGGTATGCAGCACAGTGATACAGCTGAGCACCAGCTTGTGAGAGAGTCTCCTCTCTCAGTGAGGTGTGCAGCACAGTGATACAGCTGTGCACCAGCTTGTGAGGAGAGTCTCCTCTCAGTGAGTATGCAGCACAGTGATACAGCTGTGCACCAGCTTGTGAGAGAGTCCCCTCTCAGGGAGTATGCAGCACATTGCTGCAGGCTTGTTGAGTAAATCTGTTTTTTAGTAGATAGGTGGTACACGTAACATTTGTTGTTGTATTTTTACTTGTGTGCATTTGTGCGAGCGGGGAATCTGACTAGGCGTGCGCTAGAGAAAGTATAGCAGAGAAACAGAGGACCAAAAGATAGTCGTTTCTGATGAAATACTGGCTGCTGGTGTCAATGTACTTAAAGAATCGGATAGTTATGTAAAATGCTAAAACAGAGATTTGGGTAATTCACGGATAGGCCATGCAGGGGTGGAAGTAAGACTCCTATTGCATAGCAGTTTCATCCATTCCAGGTTTTACTATGAGCTGCATTAGATGTCACAGGTATCGTTAACAAGCTCAGATGTGTCTTATTAAAACCAGGAATGGATCAAACTGCTATGCAATGGGTGTCTTCTATCCATCCCCATTCGCTCTAATATGTCACAGCTGTCAGACAGTGAAATAGAGGGCGAGCTGTACTGACACATTTGCATCATGCTGTAGCAGTTCAGCCACAGCACTAACGGGTACGTTTCCAATCAGCACAGTACTGTAGTGCGGGAATGCTCTGGTATGGAGAGCAGAGAATTCCAGAGCGCTCGGCTTGTTCACAGAGGCATTGTTCAAACAATGAACGCCAGCACTGTCATACTGCTCGTCTCTCTGCACGCTAACCATTGTGTTACCTGGGTCTAGAAAGCTGCAGGGACAACTCATGCTGAATCACTCTTTCCTGGGATTTGGATTATTTTGCTATGACCTGAATAAGGGGACAATATAAATATATATGCATGCCTGTGAACCCACTTTGACATCGCTCCCACTGTTGTACTTATTCTTCATTGAACTACAAAGGTCACTGAAACTCAAAGAGAAATATTTGGGTGCGACTTGTTTTTTTAATCTTTATTGATGCAGCCTCGTTCATGACGGGACCAGCAGATCTAATCTCATTGTGCAACAGGCCGCTCCCTGTTCACATGGGGTGCTCCCTGCAGTAAAGATGGTTTGCTGTTATGATTTTGAAGCATTCTTGTGTGCAGTTTTGTGTTTGTTTGCACTATCGCTGTCAAACAGCAGCACAACACTGAGATCTGCAAGCAGGGGCTGGCAGCTCATCCTCACGCCTCAGCAAGGCAGTACTGGCTCCAGCTGAAAAGCACACAGTCTTTACTGTATAGTTCATGAGTTCAATGATCTGGGGCAGCAGCTTTCCACTGCACACCCCATAATACTGCCCTCCATGCGATCGGATCAGAATAACCAGTCTGCTCTCTCTGCACACCCCATAATACTGCCCTCCATGCGATCGGATCAGAATAACCAGTCTGCTCTCTCTGCACACCCCATAATACTGACATCAATCTGATCAGATCAGAATAACCAGTCTGCTCTCTCTGCACACCCCATAATACTGACATCAATCTGATCAGATCAGAATAACCAGTCTGCTCTCTCTGCACACCCCATAATACTGACATCAATCTGATCAGATCAGAATAACCAGTCTGCTCTCTCTGCACACCCCATAATACTGACATCAATCTGATCAGATCAGAATAACCAGTCTGCTCTCTCTGCACACCCCATAATACTGACATCAATCTGATCAGATCAGAATAACCAGTCTGCTCTCTCTGCACACCCCATAATACTGACATCAATCTGATCAGATCAGAATAACCAGTCTGCTCTCTCTGCACACCCCATAATACTGACATCAATCTGATTAGATCAGAATAACCAGTCTGCTCTCTCTGCACACCCCATAATACTGACATCAATCTGATCAGATCAGAATAACCAGTCTGCTCTCTCTGCACACCCCATAATACTGACATCAATCTGATCAGATCAGAATAACCAGTCTGCTCTCTCTGCACACCCCATAATACTGACATCAATCTGATCAGATCAGAATAACCAGTCTGCTCTCTCTGCACACCCCATAATACTGACATCAATCTGATCAGATCAGAATAACCAGTCTGCTCTCTCTGCACACCCCATAATACTGACATCAATCTGATCAGATCAGAATAACCAGTCTGCTCTCTCTGCACACCCCATAATACTGACATCAATCTGATCAGATCAGAATAACCAGTCTGCTCTCTCTGCACACCCCATAATACTGACATCAATCTGATCAGATCAGAATAACCAGTCTGCTCTCTCTGCACACCCCATAATACTGACATCAATCTGATCAGATCAGAATAACCAGTCTGCTCTCTCTGCACACCCCATAATACTGACATCAATCTGATCAGATCAGAATAACCAGTCTGCTCTCTCTGCACACCCCATAATACTGACATCAATCTGATCAGATCAGAATAACCAGTCTGCTCTCTCTGCACACCCCATAATACTGACATCAATCTGATTAGATCAGAATAACCAGTCTGCTCTCTCTGCACACCCCATAATACTGACATCAATCTGATCAGATCAGAATAACCAGTCTGCTCTCTCTGCACACCCCATAATACTGACATCAATCTGATCAGATCAGAATAACCAGTCTGCTCTCTCTGCACACCCCATAATACTGACATCAATCTGATCAGATCAGAATAACCAGTCTGCTCTCTCTGCACACCCCATAATACTGACATCAATCTGATCAGATCAGAATAACCAGTCTGCTCTCTCTGCACACCCCATAATACTTCCCTCCATGCGATCGGATCAGAATAACCAGCAAGTCATTAAAGTGAATCTCAAATGCACAGCTCTTCCCTAAATCAAACTTTGTATTGAAGTATTTTTTCCATTCCCTAGCCAGTTGGGATGCACCTGGTGAGTGTTCACAGCAGTCCGAATGACAGAATGCTGTGGGCCGTCGACAGTAAAGGGAATGTCCACGTGCGGACTGGAATTACAGAGGACATGCCTGTGGGGACTGACTGGGAGCACATACCAGGTACAGTGTTCACTTCCAGAGGTCTGCGTGGGAACACCAGGGTGTGGAATGGACACAGAGATAGGCCTGCGTCGTATCTATTGCTTTTTTTGCCTGGCTTTCTGTGCCTGTTTTTAAAGAAGGGGTAAAAGAAAACTACCAACAAACAATCTTAAAATCTCCAAGCGCATTGTATTAATAGATTGTATTAATAGATTACAGCATTGTATTAATAGATTACAGTACTGCATATTAGTTACTGTGCTCAGCAAACTGTAGGTATCACAGCTATGTACAAAGGGATATGTTCACATATTCATAGTATAACCTTGAACATACATGCCTAACAATGGACAGGATTGCTATCCTTGAATAGCTCCTCCTCCTGCACTGTGCTGCAGTCGGATGTAGACAAAGTCTGCTATCGACTCGTGGATTTTGAGATGAAATGAGTTTAAGTAAACAAAATTCCAGAGCCTTTTCCTATCCAAATCTGGAAACCAGGCCAGAGTAAGCCAGCAGCTTGGGCACGGTGCAATACTGCTGTATGTTACCGTGCCCCAAGTCAAAGAGGAGACAGTACTGTCCTCGGGCCGTGCCTTTCCCTCGTGTCTTCTGTGCCGGCTTCTTGTTGAAGGAATGCCACGGATGTTCTACTGATTGTTAAAAGGACCCTCCAGGCTCGTTTTGCATTGCATTAGTTCAGTCTGATCCATGGCTGCCTCTGAATTCTCTGTCCAACTACAGCAGACAACCAGTGATGCACGTTCTGCTTAATATTTCCCCTTGAAGTGCAGGAGCATTTTCACAAGGTATAAACTGCTGGACTTCTATTGGGATGGGATAGTTTGTTGTCCAGAGCAGAGCTTTTACAAGTAAACCGGGAGCCCAACTTATGTTTTGTCGCTTCTTTTGTAACCCTCAGGGCTGCAGGCAGGTGAGCTGGCAGTGAGCAGCAGGACAGTTTGGGTGCGTTGTCCGAATGGCGATGTTGCTCGGCGATACGGCATTACCGATAAAAACCCAGCCGGAGATTACTGGAAGAAAGTCCCTGGGTGTGTCGCTTGTTTGACAGGTACAGTAGGTGAAGACCTCTCTGAACCCTTTGCCCTTTGATTCCTGAAGCTGCATTGAAACGCTGTTGTCAGGAACTGCGCTGCACAGAAGGGTCCTTCATTCGAAAGAGTTCCTTCCTTTGTCACTGTTGCTGCTGACGTTCACGTTGCATTCAGCTTCATGTGGTTGTCAAAGGAGACTACTGTCAAAGAAAGGGGCTGGAAACAAAACACACACCAGTATTCAGCCAGAGCGAATAGGTTTTTAAAAGCAGTTGTGGGCAATGTTTGATTTTGTTTCCAGGTCTCATTCAGCTTTAACTGTATGAAAACAAGGAAAGCAGCATGATGCCCATAGGGTTAGAGTTCCATGTCTTTTTGGAGTGACCTGTGATCTGTGTGGTGTTGGTTGGTATTGCCCGGGTCCGTAGTTTACAGTTCAAAGTGTTCTCTAGCGTCGTCCCTGAGGTCTGTGCTGGGTGCCTCCGATCATGTGATTTGGGGATTGTGCTTCTTGTCTTTGCAGTGACTCCTCTGGATGAGCTGTGGGCGATCAGTCAGTCCGGGGGTCTGATTCAGCGCCTCACCAAGACCTTCCAGCACGACCGCTCTTCAGCAAAGCCCAGCGGCAGTGCAGTGTGCGTCCAGTCTGAGGACTTGGAGGAGGAATGGGAAGTCATATAGAGATGACCGGAGAAGCACTCTCTAAGGAACTGTGAACATTTGCAACGGGTTTATACTGTATAGTTAACAAATGACTTTCCCTATTACCTGTATTAGTATATGTATAAGTTATACTGACCTTTTTATAAATTCCGTTATACCTTTTAATAAGTGTGTGTGCTGCTGGTGAAACAGGCTGCTGTTTTCTGAGGGCAGTCTGTTAATGGTTCCCAGTGTATTCATGGTGTAATAATCACTAGCCAGTTCAGTAAATGCACTCGTTATTTTATCGACTCACTAGATACTGTAAATGTAACACAGCTACCGGTACAGCATCCTATATTCATCAGCGTTACTCGCCTATGCTGTATATTTATGTACTTTGGCACCAATCTGCTTCAAATTCATTGCCATGTTTATTTTAGATTATTTTATATTTAGGTCCTGGGACCGAGCAGGGTATATACATAGTGTATCTTAAAAGCACGGTTTAGAAAGCCAGCCCTGGAATCAATGGAAGGTAACTTGTGTCAGAACTGTATTAGGATTTGTTTAATGCTGTTTTTTGGGGGTTTTGTTCACTTTAATAAATAATGTGCAAACTTTGAACTAAACGTGGGTATAACTAAATAGTGATTCCATTGAGCTGGTTTAAATAGGGCCCTTGTGTACCAATCAGATTAGAATTCTTTAAACTCGGCTGTATTTAGATCTTCTGTCTTAACTCTGTGAACCATCCCCCTGGTCCTCTCTCCCTGTTTACACTGTAGTCTTCAGTGAACCATCCCCCTGGTCCTCTCTCCCTGTTTACACTGTAGTCTTCAGTGAATCGTCCCCCTGGTCCTCTCTCCCTGTTTACACTGTAGTCGTCAGTGAACCGTCCCCCTGGTCCTCTCTCCCTGTTTACACTGTAGTCGTCAGTGAACCGTCCCCCTGGTCCTCTCTCCCTGTTTACACTGTAGTCTTCAGTGAACCGTCCCCCTGGTCCTCTCTCCCTGTTTACACTGTAGTCTTCGGTGAACCGTCCCCCTGGTCCTCTCTCCCTGTTTACACTGTAGTCTTCAGTGAACCGTCCCCCTGGTCCTCTCTCCCTGTTTACACTGTGGTCTTCCAGGGGTTCAATATATTTTGCACTATAGATAAGGGGGTTCATATTCATCTTGTAGTATCACCCAGACTTTGTAAAAACTGTCTGAAAGCAAATCTAACCTTAAAATAAACCAAACGTGGTACTACTGGAGTCTCTGTAACACGTCTTTAACAGGAATGTATCCAGAGTCACTGCTTCAATTGAACACGTCTTTCACAGGATGTATCCAGAGTTCACTGCTTCAATTGAACACGTCTTTAACAGGAATGTATCCAGAGTCACTGCTTCAATTGAACACGTCTTTCACAGGAATGTATCCAGTCACTGCTTCAATTGAACACGTCTTTAACAGGAATGTATCCAGAGTCACTGCTTCAATTGAACACGTCTTTCACAGGAATGTATCCAGAGTCACTGCTTCAATTGAACACGTCTTTCACAGGAATGTATCCAGAGTCACTGCTTCAATTGAACGTCTTTAACAGGAATGTATCCAGAGTTCACTGCTTCAATTGAACACGTCTTTCACAGGAATGTATCCAGTCACTGCTTCAATTGAACGTCTTTAACAGGAATGTATCCAGAGTCACTGCTTCAATTGAACACGTCTTTCACAGGAATGTATCCAGAGTCACTGCTTCAATTGAACGTCTTTAACAGGAATGTATCCAGAGTTCACTGCTTCAATTGAACACGTCTTTCACAGGAATGTATCCAGTCACTGCTTCAATTGAACGTCTTTAACAGGAATGTATCCAGTCACTGCTTCAATTGAACACGTCTTTAACAGGAATGTATCCAGAGTCACTGCTTCAATTGAACACGTCTTTAACAGGAATGTATCCAGAGTCACTGCTTCAATTGAACACGTCTTTAACAGGAATGTATCCAGTCACTGCTTCAATTGAACACGTCTTTAACAGGAATGTATCCAGAGTCACTGCTTCAATTGAACACGTCTTTCACAGGAATGTATCCAGAGTCACTGCTTCAATTGAACACGTCTTTCACAGGAATGTATCCAGAGTCACTGCTTCAATTGAACACGTCTTTAACAGGAATGTATCCAGAGTTCACTGCATGTTCACTAAATGTTGTTTTTAAGGGATTCTTATAATAAAGTTGTTTTACAGCGTGGCTTTCCTGTTTGTGTAAAAGCGTGGATCCTGCTGTCTGCTGTAATAAATGTACGTTAAAAAGAAAAAAAAAGACTAGGCTTCTGTTTTGAATGGATCCACTTATTTCTGTGTTGGGGCAGTAATATGTGGTTTGCTAATTTTAAATGATAGGAACAACTCATAAACAGGTCATGTGAGTTTATCTGTGTGTATTCCAGCTTTTCAAGTGATTCCAGCTTCAAATTACTGTAACCAGCCCATACAAGTGTGTCCCATTTGCAGTCATGTCACACTTCGCTGTTTATTTTTTTTACCTTGCTTCAACATGTATGATAACCTTTCACTCTTTTTCCCTATGCTTTTACCGTGGTGTACAATAGAAAGCTTTTCTAAGGGTTGTAAAGAGGATCCAGTGTTAGATTAGGTGCAGGCTACAGTATGCACATGTGTCACTGCTAATAGTTATTCTAAATACAGTGTTAGATTAGGTGCAGGCTACAGTATGCACGTGTGTCACTGCTAATAGTTATTCTAAATACAGTGTTAGATTAGGTGCAGGCTACAGTATGCACGTGTGTCACTGCTAATAGTTATTCTAAATACAGTGTTAGATTAGGTGCAGGCTACAGTATGCACGTGTGTCACTGCTAATAGTTATTCTAAATACAGTGTTAGATTAGGTGCAGGCTACAGTATGCACATGACACTGCTAATAGTTCATTTAAGGGAACATAGTCTCATAATTCCTAAACACTAATAATGTGAAGCTGTTGATGCTACCCATCGTGTAAATTAAATATACCATCTCCCAGCAGAGTACAGAGTTAAAAACAGAAACAGCCTGTCTTCAGTGTAGCCACTTGTTTTTATTGAAGTGTTTGCAAACACTGCATCATTGCGTTGCTTCCAGGCTCTTGTAAAACAATGTAACAGATTCCAAACTGTGTCTTCCCTGCCCTCTCTACTACAAACCCGGACATGAACAACCAAACACAAATATACAATGTATATGAATCCCTAAGTCATATTTCCTTATATTAAAACTGTATATTAAAAAATTAAACTCCGTTTTAAAGTCATGTTATATATTATTATTATTATTATTATTATTATTATTATTATTATTTTCTAGGCTTAATGCAGCCTGAAGTCCAAAGGTTTCAGAAAGTCTGGCACCGGCAGCGCATCCAGTCCCTCGGGAAAGTGTTCCGGAGAGATTGTCCTGATCAGGCTTTGCATGGAGCTCATAAACAGGGAGGGAGGGGACTGTCCTGACAGCCACTGGAAGGTTTGCTCTCCCACCAAGCTCTGCCACAGCCCCTCGTTGTCCAGAAGCTGTTTTTTCATTTTGAACCTGAGCTCCGGCATGAACAGTGTCAGGTGGCTGAGGCAGGCGCGCTTGAGGAGCGTGTCGAGCTCGCTCTGGCGGATCTGCTGCAGCAGCGTGTCCAGGGGGGTGTCGCCGCTGCAGTCCGTGACATATGGAGACGCGGCGTGTCCTAGCAACAGAACCAAACACTCGGGTCTGGCCAGGTCGCACGCGAGATGCAGGGGCGTTTTGCCTCCTTCTGCGTGAACGCAGCCCCGTCGGTTCATGTAGCCGTCCCGGTCGCTTTCGGCAAAGTCCTCCTTCAGGGTTTTTAGAATCATTTTCAGTATGTTGATGCGGTTGTAGCGCACTGCCATGGCGAGGTGAGGCGCCGCCGAGGAGCCCGACTGGCAGCGGCAGCGGCAGCAGAAGCTCTTGCTTGGCATGTCCAGGGCGCTTCCCGAGTACTTGGCGAGCAGGTACCGCGCGTACGGCTGGTGGTCGTGGACCAGGGCGTACAGCAGCGCCTCCGAGGGGGAGTAGGCGCATGCCCTCCCGTCCTCTTCCCAGTGAAACGCCTCCATAGTCCTCGTGTCCTCCAGGACCCACACCGGCAGCAAGTCTCGCACAGCCTGGTAGAAAGCGAAGGAGGTTTTTTTGCATTGCTTCTCGGTCTTGTAGTCGCTCCTGCCGCAGCTGCTCGGTGCCCTGGCGTTCCAAGGCATAGTCTCGGCGCTCCGCAGTGAATTTACTTTTAACTCGCAGATCAGATACGATTATTTTTTTACTGCTAAATGTACAGGTTTAGTTTTGACAACATTGCTTTCCTTTTTATAATTAAACCCCCACCCCCCCCTCTCGTGCACTTTGCAAAACTGAAAAATCGCGTGTGCTTTATTCCCTGAGATTGCTGCAGCAGTGTTACTGAAGCAATGTAACTTAATCAATCGATAATGTGGGTCTTGCTCTATCCACACGGGTTTTCTGAATCATTGCAGCAGCGGTTTAGACAGACTGTCACCCGGTTCTAACAGTAAAATGAAGAGCACAGCGCTTGCTATTGCGAGAGCAATGATGTCGACATGTCCAGCGCCGCCTCGTTACTCGCTACACACAAACAATGTGTTTCTATGTTAATCATCTGTTATCGGCTCGCAGTCCCCGTATCAAAGCTATGAAGCAGCACAGCCCGAGCTTCTTTCAAACCCCTCTCTGTGGCTTCTGCTCGACTTTTATTTCCAAACCGCTGAAGGGCGTTGGGACCGCGGCACTGTAGCGGATGAACATGAATGGCTGCCCACTCTGTCCCGGGCTGTCTGATTGGTTCAGGGTAGGAGGGTGGGGGGGAGGCGTAGTTATTGTTTACGTCACTGAGGACAAAAGTTCCATGCAACTTTTCTCCTTGGGAGCGGAGCGGAGTTTCAGAACAGCTGATCTCCGGCTGCAGGACTGTCGACCCCCCCTGCCCGGGCTGCATCACACGTCACCCCCGGTTTAATCTGTGGAAAACATTTCGCTTAGCTGGGGGGCTCCTGACATATGACGTATTTGATTAATACTGCACTTCTGTGTTGAGGATTGTAATGCATCAAACGGACGGTAGACTAAATATAAATTCAGACAATTGCTCCTCGTGTAATGTCCAGCGCTATACATCAGTCTGTCGTTATATTTGCTTTGCGGGTAATAGCTGTTAATAAATATTAGGTTAGGGTGCGTTGGTTTCCCAGTAATAACGCAAGTTAACGGTCGGGGCTTGATTTCGGATAATAGTGTGATAAACCGAAGTACCACCGGGAGTGTGAATAAGGGATCTTTACATCCCAGCCGCGTATAGAGGGGGTAGATCATACAGACATGTCAAGAGTCACGCAGGCGTGTGTCTCATATCGCTCTCTCATGCACAACCAAAACAAAACTGCAAAAATGTAGCGTCGTTACCTCTTCCAGGAAACGCCGTGCCTGGAATAGGTGTGTCGTTCCCCCTCTGGCCGAGCCGCCTCCTCGAAGAACAGTTTGGCTGGGTGTGTTGTTTTAAGTGAAGGGTCGCACAGGATCTCTCCGCTGTTTATAAGACGCTCTGTACTGTAGTGTCGTTGGGCTGTGTGAGGAGCTCAGGTCGTTTAAAACGAGCAGTGGACTGCATTTCTATGGTGCTTATTTGTTTATTTGGCAATGTTCAGCTAATTGTTTGATGTTCAGATCGATCGATCTCTCTATCTATCTATCTATCTATCTATCTATAAGACAGACAGCATTGATACAGGTAGGGTACACGTATACAGTAGCACAAATTTAGGAGATAATGTGTGAAAAAAGAAAAACAATGGCACAATAGCGCCCCTCTGTGGTACATAGCAACTAATGCAATTATAACCAAACTACAGAAGTTCAACCATTGAAGCTACTCCAGAAAAAGCGAGATTTCGCGATTTTATTTTTTTTACTGAGGAACACGTTTTTAAAGTGATGACAGCAAGATGTTCTCGCATTGTTTCACTGTGATCATCTCATTGTACCTTTCTTCTTTTAGAGAGCATGATTTATTCCTGGAAATTACCTGGAGCCGCTGTTTCAGAATTTGTAATCTGGATGAAAGTGATCCGGATTTTGTAACCCTATATTTTGTGACGGAGATTCCTTAAAGAAACCCGATCAAAGCGATCAGATAAAAGTCACTTCGATCACAAAATATAGGATTACAAAATCAGGATCACTTTCATCCAGATTACACAGTTTGCAAAAGCGGGCCCTCGATATGATTTATGTTTTGGGGTGGAGTTGCCCGGTTTGGATCATAATGTGTATTTCTTAGCAGGCGCCCTTATCCAGGGCGACCTGCAGTTGTTACAAAGTATCCTATTACAAAATATCAAAATACAAAGTATCACATTACAGATACAAGTAAGTTAGAGCAAATTCAAATGACAGAAAATAAGAATACAGTAAATAATTACGTTTGAGATCGATTCCGACCAAGAGCAGTTAACTTAAAAACATTTGGTTATACGAGTAAAATCCATTAAGAGCACGCAGTAAGTACAATAAATAGACAGAAACGATTTCAAATAAGAGCGATTACAAAGGGCGTTCCCACTGAAGGGCGAGGGTGGAGAAGGAGCGGACTCTGGAGGCGGGCGAGCGGAGGCGGGTACAGCTGATCTGCCGGTGGCAGAGGAGAGCAGCCTGTATACTGGCACCTCACAGCCAGGCAGTCCATAGCAGATACAAAGCGTTGCCAGACTGCCCTACGAGTATTGAAAGGGAGCAACAGAACTGCACCACAACTGCACCGAGTCCAAAAGCTGTTACCTAGCAACACTGTGTGAAGCACTGAGCTGGGAACAGAGAAAGCGAGACGGGAGCGTGTGGTGTCTGGCTCTTTCAACAGCGCGCAGCTTCTTTACTTTACTTTGCTGATTGAAATACAAACCCAGCCGTCCGTCACATACAGGGGTTGCAGTTTCGTTCAATGGCTTTCAGCACCTCCACTTTAAAAATGGTTCCAGTGCCACTGTATATAGGCTGTGTAGGTTTTCCGAGTCCTTTGTGTCATTCATTTACACATTTCTACAAAATGCCTACAAGTGCCTCACAGGATCTTCCTTTTCATGACAGCTAGATTACTCCTGTTTCTATGGCAACACTCCCAGACTCAGAGACAGGTAGCTGGAGGCAGGAGATTCCAAGGACAGGCAGGGTGTGTGTCAGTGTGTGTCAGTGGGTGTCAGTGTGTGTGTGTGTCTGTGTGTGTGTGTCAGAGTGTGTGTGTGTGTGTGTGTGTGTCTGTGTGTGTCAGTGTGTGTGAGAGTGTGTGTCAGTGTGTGTGTGTCAGTGTGTGTGTGTGTGTGTGTGTGTGTGTGTTTGTGTCAGTGTATCTGTTACATGCTGATATCTGCTTCATTTGGTGGTGTTCTTTTAATAGTTGCAGTTTTCCAGTCTTTAAAAGGTTGACTTACCAGACAGCTCGTCTGCTAAGAAATAAGCTCAGTTTTGTGATGCCACACAGGGCCTCTGTATGGTGTGAATTCTATGAGACAGGAAGGAGGTTCTGTTGATCAGTGCCGGCTCCCTCCACTCACCAGCCTGCACTGAGGGGAGCGGGCCGGGGTGCTGGGCTCATTCGGGGGGGGGGGGGGGGCCTTTAATCCAAGCTGTTATTTTTCAACCTCACCAAGCATCAATAGTTTTTTTTTTTTTTTCTGAATACATGTGTGTGTGTGTGATTGGTATTCACTTCCCTACCCTTTCCGAGGCCCCCTTGACCTCTACAGCAATCTCTGTTACACACTGGAATGTTAAACCTTCAGAACCAGCAGTGTGCAATCCCAGACTCCACGCACACACACACACACACACTACACAAACACACACACACACACACGCCACACACACTACACAAACACACACACACAACCCCAGACACCACGCACACACACACACACACGCCACACACACTACACAAACACACACACACAACCCCAGACACCACGCACACACACACACTACACAAACACACACACACAACCCCAGACACCACGCACACACACACTACACAAACACACACACACTACACAAACACACACACAAACACACACACACTACACAAACACACACACACAACCCCAGACACCACACGCACACACACACACACTACACAACCCCAAACATCATGCACACACACCACACACTACACAACCCCAGACACCATGCACGCACACACACACACACACACTACACAAATACACACACACACACCCCACACATTACACAAACACACACACACACACACTTGTGTACTAGCTTCATACACACTAATATGCCCCCCCCCCCACCTGTCAGAAACATTTGCAGCAGTCAGCACAAAGCGATAGAGGTGATCCTTGTGGAGTTTTTTAATCAGCTGTCTGCAGTTCTCCACTGTGCAGTGAAATTTCCACATCCCATTTCTAGCTCTTTAGCTTCAGGGACTTGCAGCTCTGCAGGTCAGCGGCTTGGAACTCTTCCAGTACAGAAGAAATCATTGCCAGAAGATTGCTGTACTTCCTGTTCAGACACGGCGCCATCAGAGACTTTCTGAGAAGCGAGGCAGACGATGGAGGTGTTGAAGCGGGCACTGCAGCACGCCGGGCACCCTGATCATGGGAACAGCTCTTATTTATGGATGACGTGCTAATGGGAACCCAAACAGACTGGTCTAACCTTACGAAACCAATACCCTGTAAGATTGCAATAGTACTCTCTTATACAATACAGCCCTTATAAAGGTCTACCACTGGCTGTGTAATGAAGCACAGTTAAAGCATGGGAAGTCATAGGTAAGCATTGTAAAGCACGGAGAGCTATGGTGATACACATTATAAAAATGAGGCAAACACTGGTAAACTGTAGCCAACACAACCATGGCAAATGCATGGGAGAACTGCTAAATGACCATCAGATTTACAGTGGTAAACTTGTTCTATAAGAGAGAATCACTAAGAAAAGCAAGATAAGAGTTGATAGGTCTGGGGAAAAATCTAATAATGAATCGAAGGTGCAGTTAAACGACAAGAATTCATGCCATCCTCTCTTCAGCCACAGGGCGGGGCTGCTGAGCGATGATGAGCCAGTCCCTCACCAGGGCTGCTGAGGCTGGCTGCACAGTTTCCAGACAGCACTAATAGATTCCAGATGATGTCACAAACGGGATGTTCTCGGTCCCAAGCATTCCTGCTAATGACTCAGAGTGTTCACTGGCCCCCTGCAGGGACGATGTAGAGCAGATATTACACTGAAGTGTTCTGGAGCAGGGGTGTGTCAGCCTGGGGCCCTGTAACCACACCACACAGGCATTCTTGGGCAATGCAAGGAAGCAAAGGCTGCTGTCATGGCTGTTTGTTTAAATCAAAAGTGGGAGTCTGAGCACACTGCAGATCTATCGGAGTAAAATACAGAATCAACATTAACAAAGATAACTGTTGTTTTTCTTACCCCTGTATGCTAACTAAAGGTGTCCCTGAATAGCATGTTTATTTAAATCACAGACAGTACAGAAAACCTTGACTTCGATTTCAGCCCGTTGTTCTGATGTTGCCTAGTAACACACTGTCAGCTGCCTTTACTTTCCCATGTTGTTAAATGCTGTGAGTGAATAGTGATGCACAGCGCACGTGTGGATTCACTGCTCCTAACTCCAGTCTGAGTGTGAGAGGAGGGGACCTCAGCTGAGGAGAAGCCAGGTTCTTACACTATTTTTTAATTTATTTTATACAGATTTCCCACTGAAATCTGGTCCAAACAATGTTGATTAATACCAAGTAATCCATGACATTACCTTCTGAGTGCTTCAGCGGACTCTGTGAGGTGCTTTGTGACAGCTGGCATCAGGTTTCACTTTATCTTGGGATTTGCGTTTGAGGGAACACCCCAGCCCTGGTTTGCATGTGTTATTACTTGTTTATTTAGCAGATGCCTTTATCCAAGGTGACTTACAGAGACTAGGGGGTGTGAGCGATGCATCAGCTGCAGAGTCACTCAGCAGGTTCAGTGCTTGCACAAGGTCACACAGTGAGTCAGGGAGTGAGCTGGGATTTGAACCTGGGACCTCCTGGTTACAAGCCCTTTTCTTTAACCGCTGGCCCACACAGCCTCCGGGTGTGATGAAACGTGAGAAGGATTTTGTGTAGAAGGTATTATGAGAGGTAGCAGCTAGTAAATAAGATGTATTTTTTATAAAAAATTATTAAAAATTATTTTTTGAAATGGGTGCACTCTTTATTTGTTTATTTAGCAGACGCCTTTTATCCAAGGTGACTTACAGAGACTAGGGTGTGTGAACTATGCATCGGCTGCAGAGTCACTTACAATTACGTCTCACCCAAAAGACGGAGCACAAGGAGGTTAAGTGACTTGCTCAGGGTCACACAATGAGTCAGTGGCTGAGGTGGGATTTGAACCGGGGACCTCCTGGTTACAAGCCCTTTTCTTTAACCTCTGGACCACACAGCCTCCTCTTTCCCAGTTTTGTTCATACTGTATATTTTGAAGAAGTCTGTGGTCTGCCTCAGATACATGAACAGGGGTTCAAAAAGGAATTGATTGGAAATAGATGCTGAGCTGTGTGATAACACATTGGATAGAGATGCTGAACTGTGTGGTAACACATTGGATAGAGATGCTGAGCTGTGTGATAACACATTGGATAGAGATGTTGAGCTGTGTGATAATACATTGGATAGAGATGCTGAGCTGTGTGATAATACATTGGATAGAGATGCTGAGCTGTGTGATAATACATTGGATAGAGATGCTGAGCTGTGTGATAATACATTGGATAGAGATGCTGAGCTGTGTGATAATACATTGGATAGAGATGCTGAGCTGTGTGATAATACATTGGATAGAGATGCTGAGCTGTGTGATAATACATTGGATAGAGATGCTGAGCTGTGTGATAATACATTGGATAGAGATGCTGAGCTGTGTGGTATCACATTGGATAGAGATGCTGAGCTGTGTGATAATACATTGGATAGAGATGCTGAGCTGTGTGGTATCACATTGGATAGAGATGCTGAGCTGTGTGGTATCACATTGGATAGAGATGCTGAGCTGTGTGGTAACACATTGGATAGAGATGCTGAGCTGTGTGGTATCACATTGGATAGAGATGCTGAGCTGTGTGGTAACACATTGGATAGAGATGCTGAGCTGTGTGATAATACATTGGATAGAGATGCTGAGCTGTGTGATAATACATTGGATAGAGATGCTGAGCTGTGTGATAATACATTGGATAGAGATGCTGAGCTGTGTGATAATACATTGGATAGAGATGCTGAGCTGTGTGATAATACATTGGATAGAGATGCTGAGCTGTGTGATAATACATTGGATAGAGATGCTGAGCTGTGTGGTATCACATTGGATAGAGATGCTGAGCTGTGTGATAATACATTGGATAGAGATGCTGAGCTGTGTGATAATACATTGGATAGAGATGCTGAGCTGTGTGGTATCACATTGGATAGAGATGCTGAGCTGTGTGGTATCACATTGGATAGAGATGCTGAGCTGTGTGATAATACATTGGATAGAGATGCTGAGCTGTGTGGTATCACATTGGATAGAGATGCTGAGCTGTGTGATAATACATTCTGTCTGGTGCCGTTGAGTAAAGGGTTAAAAGAATATTTCTGTAAATCTTTCATTTTCTTTTTTTTTTTTTTTTTAATGGCCTAGAAGTCCAGTTCACAGCCAATAAATATCCAAGGGACAGTTCCAAAGACAAGTGCTGGCAAAGTGTTTTAAAAATCAGTGCAGGAGCAAGGAGCATTCTTCAATTAAAAGTGATGCACTGCCCACTACTGCTATTACAGTCCTAAAATGTGAGACACACACACACACTACACACTCACTACACACACTACACACTCACTACACACACACACACTACACACACTACACAGACACACACACACTACACAGACACACAGACACACACACTACACAGACACAGACCCCCCCCCACACACACACACACACACTCAGTGACACAGACACCCCCCCCCCCCCCCCCACACACACAAACCCTTTATCCAGACTCTCTTTCTCTCTCACACACACTGAAGTGAGTTTGTGCAGGGAAGCCTCTGGGGAGCTCCCTCCCCCACTCTCGCTCCCACTGCCTGAATGTTTTTCACAAAGCAGGGCAGAACCCTGGAAGGCTGCAGCAGACAATGAACTCACTAGTTTTCTCCAGCACACTTTTCTCTGGGCCGGGTCCCAGACAGTCTGCACAGACCGATGCGTCTCTGAGATTCAAGTTTCTGAGCATTTCAATAATATAACAGCTCCCTAATAATCTTCAGGGATATTCGAATCCCATTATCACAGTCATGGGATGGATTCTTAATAGCAGTTTAAATATTACAGGTCTTCTTATTCTACATGTTCAGCTGCTTTATTTTATAGCTGTGATTCCAGTGAAAGCTACGTGAACATAACAAGGCTGTTTTATTACCAGTATGAAAGAGTAAGAGAAAGAAAATCTCTAGCTGTGTTTCACAATTGATGAGCTTCATTAGCCCAGCTGCAGGAGGAGTTACCCTGAGAAACCGCCACAGAGCTGAGATCTGGGCCTCTCGGGGCAGAATCACCACAGGGCTCTGTTTGCTTGTTCCAGGAGATCCATGCAGGCAATGGCAATGTTCCACAGAGCAGCACATGGCAGAACCGTACGTACTGATCGGAAATGCTTTCATGTCCTAGCTGCAGGGCTGGGGCTGTCACCCCTGCTGTTAATACTGGCTGCTGTCCTTGCTTGGTCAGTATGGGCTGAAGTGTTCATTTGAAATGTTCAAACCCTCAGTCCTCTATCATGGGCTGAATATATTCCAGCTATCAGATGAAACCTTGTTTGCAGCTGTTCCTCTTCGAGGTGTCCACAGCATTGTGCTGTCAGGATTCCCTGTCGTAAATCACACGCCAGCTGGCTCGCTAGTCTCTCTGCACACAGATTCCTGTGGGTTCAAATGAATTGGCATCTCAGCCCATTGAATTGAATGGAAAGGCAAGGGCCGGACACGAAGTGCAGACGCCCGGTCAGAGAGGAACGACCGACCATTTCAAGTGAAGAGCAAGCTCTGTAATTGAGAGGTGAGTGTGTCAGGAGAATGAACTCATCAGCCGCTAGGAGGAGAGCCATTCCAGTGTGCTGACTGCCGTTCAGAGCCTGGCTGCTCTTGAACTGGATCCTCCAGCACCCTTCATCAAAGACCTTCACGAGCCATGCAGAGGCTCTGTATAGAAGAGCCAGTGCTGGAAGAATGATGTCACAGTGCAGGTGTATGGCTGTGCAGTATCTGTTCCAAACCCCTTGTGTTTACACTGCTGGCGATGCTAATGATTCTACCAGGTTGATATTACAACAGCATCACGATGCTGTCTGAGTTGCCTTTCTGAAAGGGCAGGCTTCCTATCCCTTTTTTGAAATGAGGTCAGAAATGTGCACAGCAAGCCTCCCTTAATTAATCTGAAAACAAAAGATGCATTTCACCTTCTGCTCCAGGCCTGCCTCTTCCTCCCTCAAATGAATACAAGAGGCCAGAGTGTCTGTGAGGCACTGCATGAGGGCTGAGTCCCTGACAGTGCAACACTGAAGGGAAGCTTTCTGTTTGCAGAGATTCTGAGGAAAATCAAGCTTCAAGTAGGCATGCTTGGGGTCAGTGTTAAAGCTGTACAGCCTGATACTTCCATACTTACAAAGGGTGTAACCTTCTAAACTCCTGTACATAAAAACAGCTGCACAGGCGTCTCCTGCACGACGCTCTCGCTTGAATATCTATATATCATCTTGAGAAAGACCATTCGATATTGTGATGTGCTTCCTGAGCCATGACAGAGTGTATACATGTAGGGTAAAGCATTCCACTGCAGTGCCGAACACAAGGAGCCATTGAGCTCAGGGAATTGCAAGCAGGTTTCAAACTCCTATTAGTAAATGTAGAAACAATCCCAGCAGTCATGAAGTGTAGCTGAGGGACACAATCCTGAGGAATCACCAGGAATGAAAATTCCAGGAATGATGTAAATGGCTCAGTTTTACACGCTGCCAAACCGGAACGCTGGGAGTGCTTCTGGGTTCAGTTGCTCCTCCAATATTTTCTCCTGTTTTCTCTGAATCTGCCTTTACCTGCTTTGAGCTGCTCTGAGTGTGTCTGGAGAACCCGCAGTGCTGGGCACGAACGCACTTTCTTGTTTCATTGTATTCACTTGACAAAGGGACCTTTCAGCTCCGCCAGAACCAATGGCTCTTTCTAAAGAGAGGTGTGGCTGGCAGAGGTGAAAGGTCACAGTTAAGGAGAATGTAACAAAAGCAATTGAAGTGAGCTCTGCAGCTTGTTACTCTTCTACTAGGAGTGACAGCTCACACGCACGGTCTTCACTCCCAGCTCACTCGCACGGTCTTCGCTCCCAGCTCACTCGCACGGTCTTCGCTCCCAGCTCACTCGCACGGTCTTCGCTCCCAGCTCACTCGCACGGTCTTCGCTCCCAGCTCACTCGCACGGTCTTCGCTCCCAGCTCACTCGCACGGTCTTCACTCCCAGCTCACTCGCACGGTCTTCACTCCCAGCTCACTCGCACGGTCTTCACTCCCAGCTCACTCGCACGGTCTTCGCTCCCAGCTCACTCGCACGGTCTTCGCTCCCAGCTCACTCGCACGGTCTTCACTCCCAGCTCACTCGCACGGTCTTCGCTCCCAGCTCACTCGCACGGTCTTCGCTCCCAGCTCACTCGCACGGTCTTCACTCCCAGCTCACTCGCACGGTCTTCGCTCCCAGCTCACTCGCACGGTCTTCACTCCCAGCTCACTCGCACGGTCTTCACTCCCAGCTCACTCGCACGGTCTTCACTCCCAGCTCACTCGCACGGTCTTCACTCCCAGCTCACTCGCACGGTCTTCACTCCCAGCTCACTCGCACGGTCTTCACTCCCAGCTCACTCGCACGGTCTCCACTCCCAGCTCACTCGCACGGTCTTCACTCCCAGCTCACTCGCACTGTCTTCACTCCCAGCTCACTCGCACGGTCTTCACTCCCAGCTCACTCGCACGGTCTTCACTCCCAGCTCACTCGCACGGTCTTCACTCCCAGCTCACTCGCACGGTCTTCACTCCCAGCTCACTCGCACGGTCTTCACTCCCAGCTCACTCGCACGGTCTTCACTCCCAGCTCACTCGCACGGTCTTTACTCCCAGCTCACTCGCACGGTCTTCACTCCCAGCTCACTCGCACTGTCTTCACTCCCAGCTCACTCGCACGGTCTTCACTCCCAGCTCACTCGCACGGTCTTCACTCCCAGCTCCCTTACGTGTCGATTACTGATGCAACTTGATAAATAATTTATTATTGTATAGCTTCATTAGAATACCAATACAGGCAGTATAGGGAATACTGAGCATGCTGCTGTACTGTAAAACAACACAAGGACTTACTTGTGATTGAGGGTTACAGCGTTGCTGTACTACTCTACCATAGAACATGCTACAGTATATATATATATATATATATATATATATATATATATATATATATATATATATATATGTATGTATATATATATATATATATATATATATATATATATATATATATATATATATATATATATATATATAGTACAGTGGGCTGCCCAGAACACATGCAGGCAAGAAGCAACAGCAGACTTGTAGTTACCTCTTCTGCATCATGACAGTAAAATGAGTTATATTCACAGCCTTGCTGTTTTATTAGCTCACTATAATCTAACATGTTAAAAAGCGAGTAGCATTTGATATATAATTTAAGAAAAGAAATATAGGTCATAAAAATAAGGTCAGTTACAGGTCAAAACGCACTTGAGATTTGAAGTGATCAAACACTCTCACATTCTCACACAATGTATAAGGCTTCACAACACAGGAAGTCTCTCTTTCAGAACATAGAAAGGAAGTTTCAGATACCTGACAGAAAGAGCCTGACACTTTTTAGGGGAACTTCTTTATAAACTACTCATACAAACTCTCCCTATTGGTGTTGAATGGACTTGCTGCCCCACAGGAGGAAAGCGTAGCATTTCAGTGCTGGGACACCGCGGTCTTGCCTTTGATTTCTTAATCACCATTGCAAATTAAAAACGCCTTTACATTTATATATATATACATACATACATACATACATACATACATACATATATATATATAATCTGTCAGTTTCTCCACGCTTTTTAAAAAGGTATGTAAAATAATTTAAGTGCTGAGGAATTAAAACAATATTATTATTATTATTATTATTATTATTATTATTATTATTATTATTATTGTTATTATTATATGTATTTATTTGGCAGTTCAATGGTCCACATGGAAATAGTCAACTGTTTATTATTATTATTATTATTATTATTATTATTATTATTATTATTATTATTATTATTATTTAATTGTATGAAAAACGCATTATTAATTTGACAACTAAAGTTTGTTCACGGGTTCTTTGTTGATGTATTTATTCTGGCACTGAGAAATGCATTCGGGTCGCAGGCGGTGGTCAATAATGGAGACGTTATTTGTGATGAACTAAACAAACTTAGGCGCACGTTTTTTTTCTTCATTTTAATATCCATCTCACACATGAATAAGCTATACTGCTTTGGGATGTTTATGGTGTGATTAAGAAATCTACAGACATTTCAAAATAAGGAATAAGAGGTGAGTCGTTTTTCAGAGTCTCAAGTTGAGCATGTTAAACACGGACGCTGGCCTGGGCGCACACGCACACGCACACGCACACGCACACGCACACGCACACGCACACGTACAGAGACTCCCACTGTACGAGACGAGGGAGAGCCGCTCTCCCCCCTCCAGCCTCACGTACCGGCGATGTCGGCACGCCTCCAACAACGGAAGCCGGCTCTGTGACACATGAGAAAACCAATGAGAGCGGCTACAGGTGACAAAAAATGAGAAGGTAGCCAATGGAGAGCGTGCAAGGGCGGGTCTGAAAGGACGAGTCGGGTTAGGTTGATTGACTGGCTGGCTGCATTTAGTGGCGGAGCGGTGTGTGCGCGGAGCCCTCGGATTGTGTGACGAGGCTGGGAGTTCAAGTCTCTTCAACGCAGACAATTTAGACAAAATACCAACTGTGGTGATGGCTGTATGAAACCTGCATCGAAAGAGTGCCTACGCGCGTGTGATAAATATCAGCATCTTAAAAAAAAGGGAACTGGATTTATATGTCTAGAGCCTAGATTTATTTAACATTTAAATCATAATAACAATGCCTGCAATGTTAGAAGTGTCCGGGAAAAGAAGAGGACGGAACAGCGCATCTAATAGCAATGCTAAAAGTTTCGCGGCGAATGGGAACAGCAGTAACTCGTGGGAGGAAGGGAGCTGCGGATCCTGCTCCAGCGATGAGGAGCACGGTGGGTATATTATTATTATTATTATTATTATTATTATTATTATTATTATTATTATTATTATTATCAGCACAGGCTCGGCGCTGCTGCTGCTGCTGCTGGGTAGCCTCGACTCGCACAACTTTTCTTGTCGTCTCACAACTCTGCGTTATTTACTCAGGTGGCGGAGGAATGCGAGTCGGAGCGCAGTACCAAGCAGTGGTCCCAGATTACGACGCCGGTAAGTTATTATTAATATTATTATTATTATTATTATTATTATTATTACTTCAACAGAAATCGCATGTTAAAAGAATGAGTCCTGTGAACGTGGGTAGCCTCAAACTGTGCTGGTAATATTGTCATCCAATGCGAAACGATGTTGTTTTAACATTAAAAATAACATAACCAGGTTCATTATGACCGATATATGGTAACAAAAACGCGACAATGGTCACGTTAAATAATTGTTGTTAATAATATTAATAATACGAAAGGGAATGCTCAACTTTGATGTGCTCGCCCTACTGTTCAATGCAGGAACGGCACTAGCAAAACGTGTTTTGCAAACGTGCCTTTTTTCGATTTAAATAAAGAAATCCTGATCGCTAATTCCACCAGCTCGGTAATCACTAGCTGCCGTTTGTGCGCTCTGCTTTTTGCTCCGTGTGTGTTTATTTAGTTACCGAATCGAGACGGTCCTGGCTTCCCAATTCCTTTCTTTGATCAGGTGTGGTTGTATAGTTTCACATTCAACAAAGACTTGGGCTAACGACGTGAAACCCGGAATCTGTTAATATGCCATGAACTCTGCAATAACAAGAAGTCCTGAAGCTGTATATGCACCCATCGATTGTGCGCTTGTTTCGATCGGCACACGAGTGGCACACAGTCTGCCAGCACGATCAATTACAGCACAGTACACCGAATGAGTTCAGAAGACGAGCACATATTCCGTGCGAGTCTGCTTTAGGTTTTGTCAGCAGAGAGCAGGGACTGAGGGTATATTCGGGAACACTTGTAAAGCAACGTAGACGTGTTTAATAATAAACACTTTGGCTCAGAATCGACAAGAAGCACATTTGCATTTTACTACATAAATACCAACACGACAGACGACAGTATCTCCGTCACAGATCGATCTCTCTGTACAATGTTGTTCCTTTAAAATAAGTTAGGCCTATGGCAAAATCAAGGGAGCCTCTGCTGGTGATGGCGAGACGCGTGCGAACGCGTTTGTGGCATAATTTATTTGTAAATATAATATCAGTCGTGATTGTTGTGTCGGTTACGAAGTCTCTGTGTAAATATCGTCTCTACGCCTGACCGAACACATGGCTTTAGGAGTCTGTTTTTTTTTCTGAAAATACCGAGTATTCTAGTTTTAAGACTAGAATTAAACTCACATCGGTCTTGTTCTCAATAATATTCTGATTTTTTGACTTGGGCAGATGTCTTTTGTTGTGCATAAGACGGTGTGTCTGTAGCTCTCAAACGCTCTATCTTGCTTCCAAATTTAAAAGGTGCAAAATGTAACTTGTGACGTTTACAGAACCCAGTAGGAAGGAACCCCGCTAAGCCTAAAGAAAGATTTCGACGGATTGAAATGATGTATTCTGACATGCCATACTATAACCAATTCTAATAATCTGATTGGTTAAATTGCGACGTATGTGTGTGATTACAAGTTGTTTGATAGTACTGGTCTAGTACAGGGACTGTGCTTGTGCGTGTGCGTGTGTGTGTGCCGGTTTTGTGTTATCTTGCCATCGCAAATGTGTGAAAGAGTAGCAGTTTGAGAACTCAAACATGGCGTAATGTAACTTGAGCCGATATTAATATCCACACACACACAGAATAGTGTGCAAGTCCACTGGAGCTCCCTATTGCCTCGGGTTTGATTTGTTGTGCATATGAAGTCAAACCACCGCCACTGAAAATCTTGGGAAACTGTAAAAATAGACATTGGTTATTGTTCATTTAATTGATTGCTTTAATAGGACAACAGACACATGCAGTTCATTTGACAATAAATAGGAAAAGGAACACAGCCACAAATTGTAAAATGCAGGAGACTTTTCAGAAGTTGTTTTAAGATGCCAAATGAAAGCACAGAGCGGTCTAACATTCACACGAGTGCCTGTTGTTTCTATATCACTGATTACTGACAACAAATGAAAATGGTCACACCCAGAGGTTTTCATGCAGGTAGGTAAAGGAGATACATGACAAATCTTGGTGTTGTACTACATTTGCACACGACTGTATTGTGTGTGTGTGTGTGCATGAGTATGTGTGCGTTCGTGTGCGTGTGTGGGGTGCGTGTGTCTCTGTGTGTGTGGTGTGTGTGTGTGTCTCTGTGTGTGTGTGTGTGTGTCTGTGTGTGTGTGTGGGGGGTGTCTCGGTGTGTGTGTGTCTCTGTGTGTGTGTCTCTGTGTGTGTGTGTGTGTGTATGACATGTACTTTCTTTTGTACCCGAGTCCCTGTTGCTCCACTCTAGTAGCAGTCGGTGCTCTCTCTATATAAATAATGTGCTGTGCACAGAGGTGTTGTGGCTGGTGAGTGCTACAGTACCTGTTCCAGGTCCACACAGTGCTTCTGTATTCACCTCCACGTTGATCACAGCACCCTGGGCTCTGGCACAATGCTTTGTGTTTGATCTGTGTGATGGATTTACTGTTTGTATTTAATGTATTATGCATTGTTCCTCACTATCTTGTAAAGAGCTTTGTGATGGTGGTCCACTATGAAAGGCGCTATATAAAATAAACGATTGATTGATTGATTGATTGATTGGTGAATGCTCTATGCATTTACAAAGTGTACTTGAGATGATAAGGAATCTGATTGGTTTAGATGGCCTGTCTTGTCACTGATGATTCATTTTTATGTGTTACTAAAGCCAGTCACGATACAGGTACATGCTAGCAGTCCTCTAACCACCTAGCTTTGATCCTGCAAGGGGGTAAAGTGCTTTTAGCAGGGTCCCGAGCTTACTGGATTTAAAGTAAACTGCATGTGCAAAACAATTGTTCTACTGTGTGGCACCCAAGTAGGACTGGGGTCAATTCCTGTCCTTCAATCCCAGTTCCATTTCCTTCAATTCCAGTTCCATTTCCTTCAATTCCAGTTCCATTTCCTTCAATTCCAGTTCCATTTCCTTCAATTCCAGTTCCATTTCCCTCAATTCCATTTCCTTCAATTCCAGTTCCATTTCCCTCAATTCCAGTTCCTTCAATTCCATTTCCTTCAAAGTGATTTGCAATTGATATTCCAGATACTTCATTGTTGTAATTGCTCAACTGCTTTCATTTGCACCCAAGCAGATTCTTAATACTTGCACCCCTTTTTTGTTCTGGATATACAATTCATACCGCAGTGATCAAAGCAAGCGGTAGACAGTTCTCAACATTGTGAAGATGTTATTGTCTGGCAGTGTTTGGTGTGCTCTCATCAGCCTCTCATTTTCAAGGGGCTCGCTCACCTGTGCAGTGTGATCCTGCAGCGTGTGTTAAAACAGTGGCAGCTTCAGGAGTAGAACGCTGTTTGAGACGATTGCGGGTGACGAACAGCAGTTTGCAGTAATGGAGGCGGACGTGGCTTTCAGAGGGAGTAGTGCTGCTTCCAGGAATCATTAAGCAGGATGTGTCGGGATGCGTGCAGAAAGGCCAGATATTTCCATTCTGATGAAGGGTGATGATCTGTGCCATTAAGATTGCTGCTGGTTCTCAACACTGCCCCTCTGTCTCCCGGTTCCTTGATAAGGTGCACGGCGCTGGTGGAAGTGCTTGCTGAGCTGCGGTTCATTGCGCTTGTTTAAAGGGACACACAGAGGAGCAGTGCGCAGGGAGCCGTGCATGTGGCGTGGCATTGCTGATACTTCAACCACAGAAAGGGAAATGGAGTTTCATTCAGTGAAGTGTCAGTGGGGGTTGAGGGGAGATCTAGGCTGGTAACAGATCTTTATTGGAAGAAGAAAAGTTCTGGATGGACCGGCTGTGGGTTTAGTTGCTATGGTAACTCTCCTCGGATATTTTGACACTTGGTGGATGACATCCTGGTTTTGCAATGAGGAAGTTAAAAGATGTGAGTTTCTCACTTTGAGGGGGCGGGTCCTCGCGGGTTTCAAACCAAGTTTGACGGTTTCATTTTGCAGATATTAGGCGGTCTTGTCCTTCGTGCTGGTCCACACCTCTACAGGCTCCTCCTGTTGGACTGGGAGCACTGGGCACTCCTGTCCTTCCACACCTGCATGAAGAAAAGGGCCACCTCCCATTCCCCCATAGTGTGAAGAAAACTCATTAGAAACAGGAATCTGAAGGGCAGGTTATCAGCTTTATCCTGCTGGGTTTGACACATCTCCAGTCTGGCCTCAGTGGAAGCAGCCAGCTGTCCAAACCCATGAAGCTTAACCCTATCTTTTATATCCAGCTTGCTCAAAACTGTAGCTTGATCATAGCCAAAGTTATATTGTATCTCAGTTTCCTCTTTCTTGCCTATATGGAGTCAAACACGTCTGGCTATCTCCTGAGAGCAATGGGTGTGAACCTTAGGACACATGCCAAGCATAGTGTTGCCAGGCATGGTTTTGTAACATGAAACTGCTGGGAGGCAGGGAGGAGCCATCGGTGTCTTTACAGTTCTATTATCTAAACCCACTGCACTGATGTTCCTATTGGAATGTACAGAAACCAAATAAAACCAAAGCAATCGTCACCAGGATAAACACGGGACACACCTGAGCTTGTTACCTGCACACTGTGGTTCATCTCGTGCCTCCAGACCTGTTGCTCCCCAAGTGCTGTAGAGACGGCTCTCACTGTGGGTCACTCTGGACCTGTCGCTCCCTCGAGTGCTGTAGAGACGGCTCTCACTGTGGGTCGCTCCGGACCTGTCGCTCCCTCGAGTGCTCGGTGGGGACGGGCTGCAGTGAAGATCAGGAGAGGACATTTCAGTGGGGACGGCTCCACTCTGAACTGTAGCAGAGCTCACTGGGGTTACACTGCACGGTACTGACATTTCAGCTGAAGGATGGTCCTATTAATAATAACAGGAACGTAACAAACATTGCACGCTCATACAGCAGGTACTCATAATTGTGGAAGAATCGCACAGAACCTGAAAGGTTAAAAATATTTGTTTAAAATTTTTTTTGCAGTGTTTAGAAGAGGCTTGGAGAGCATGCTAAATGTTTAGTGCAAAATCAAGACTATTGACATGTGAGAAGCCATCGGTTGGTGTGTGTGTGTGTGCGTGCGTGCGTGCGTGTCTCAAAGCCTGGTCTGTCTGTGCTGTACCACTGCAGTGCCAGCACAGGGAGGCTCCAGCTGTCCGATCAGGAGGTCTGCTGGGAATGGCATTGAAAGAGGTCAGTTGTAGAATCTGCTGACTGTGGAGAAAGAACCAGGAAACTGAGACAAAGATGCGCTGCACTGTGTGTGTGTGTGTGTGTGTGTGGCACTTCATCATGGTGTGTGTGTGTGTGTGGCACTTCATCATGGTGTGTGTGTGTGTGTGTGTGTGTGTGTGGCACTTCATCATGGTGTGTGTGTGTGTGTGTGGCACTTCATCATGGTGTGTGTGTGTGTGTGTGTGTGTGTGTGTGTGTGTGTGTGTGTGTGTGGCACTTCATCATGGTGTGTGTGTGTGTGGCACTTCATCATGGTGTGTGTGTGTGTGTGGCACTTCATCATGGTGTGTGTGTGTGTGTGGCACTTCATCATGGTGTGTGTGTGTGGCACTTCATCATGGTGTGTGTGTGTGTGTGGCACTTCATCATGGTGTGTGTGTGGCACTTCATCATGGTGTGTGTGTGTGTGTGTGTGTGTGTGGCACTTCATCATGGTGTGTGTGTGTGTGTGGCACTTCATCATGGTGTGTGTGTGGCACTTCATCATGGTGTGTGTGTGTGTGTGTGTGTGGCACTTCATCGTGGTGTGTGTGTGTGTGTGGCACTTCATCATGGTGTGTGTGTGTGTGTGGCACTTCATCATGGTGTGTGTGTGTGTGTGTGTGTGTGTGTGTGTGTGTGGCACTTCATCATGGTGTGTGTGTGTGTGTGTGTGTGTGTGTGTGTGTGGCACTTCATCATGGTGCGGGTGTGAGAGGAATATGGTGGCCCTGAGCATAAATACAAACCGAAAAACACAAATGCAAATCAAAATAACACTATGCAAATTGAAAAACACAAATACAAAAAAGCCCTCAACACAAGGGAAGTCGTTTTGGGGCTGCTCCCCCAGATACCCCAGCATCGTCTCCACCTGTTTCTGGAGAAGTTGGAGCTGTTTAGAAACTTTAGTAACCTGGTTTGCTGTGGTATATTTCTGTGTGTTAGAATTGATACAGTGTATTTCTCTGTTAGAATTGATACAGTGTATTTCTCTGTTAGAATTGATACAGTGTATTTCTCTGTTAGAATTGATACAGTGTATTTCTCTGTTAGAATTGATACAGTGTATTTCTCTGTTAGAATTGATACAGTGTATTTCTCTGTTAGAATTGATACAGTGTATTTCTCTGTTAGAATTGATACAGTGTATTTCTCTGTTAGAATTGATACAGTGTATTTCTCTGTTAGAATTGATACAGTGTATTTCTCTGTTAGAATTGATACAGTGTATTTCTCTGTTAGAATTGATACAGTGTATTTCTCTGTTAGAATTGATACATTGTATTTCTCTGTTAGAATTGATACAGTGTATTTCTCTGTTAGAATTGATACAGTGTATTTCTGTGTGTTTAGAATTGATACATTGTATTTCTCTGTTAGAATTGATACAGTGTATTTCTGTGTGTTTAGAATTGATACATTGTATTTCTGTGTGTTTAGAATTGATATGGTGTATTTCTGTTCATGTTTTTGCATTTGTGTTTTTCAATTTGCATTTGTGTTTATTATTTTTGTATTTGTGTTTTTGTTGGTGTTTTGGACTTCAGGGCCACTGTAGAAAAAGCCATTCTGCATAGGAACCTTTCTGAGAATCCAGTTCTCGATACAGAGTCTGTAATACAAGCCCTTTTGGAATTTGAAGGTCAGCCTCCTTTCCAGCTGTAAAGCCAGTAGCCTGTTTTTTAATTTAAACAGCCGGACCTACCTAAGCATTGAACGTTCCCAAGCTGCTAATGAGCTGGACTGTCCCAAAGGCTGAGGCGCGGCTCCTCTCTGTGAGCTCGCCTCCCCCGGCACTCCCAGCACTTGCTCATTCTCCCAGAGCCCCCGGGGAGCCACGATGCCTGCAGTTTAAGAGGCTGCTTTAGTTAAATGCATGGACACAGCATGTACCTGTTTAAATACTGTTTTATGAAATGAAGACCACTTCAGATTTGATTTAGATTTAGTACCACCCGTAGGCTGTGGGTGTGATTTTATTAAAATGTAGGCTTGACTCTATCCTAGGCTGCACCTGTTTTGATCCAGTTTGTTTCTGGGCCCCCCAGTAAAGAGATTTAGTCTCCCGGCTCAATCCCAGTGGGCTGTTTCTTTGTATCTTTGACCATTGACAGCAGTGCTACCTTTGTTGCATGAGATGTGTAGACTAGTAGAGTACAGCGTGAGCCCGATAGTCATGACTTCACCTGGTCAGAACTGTGCTCGGGGTCATGCTGTGAATGAGCATTTCTGCTGTGGAGATTGAAGATTACACAAGATGAATGTGTGCTGCGGGTCCCCAAATCAAATGAGCGATGTGCATCTTTATTGAAATGATGATCTGCAGTTGATACTGGCAGTAGTTCTGCCATTTGGTGGGTTTATAACTGGGGGTATTATTCATTCAAGGCTTGTAAAACAAAACCTAGAATCATGTGCTCCCCTGCCTCCCGAGCCCGCTCCTTCTCCACCCTTGCTCCGCAGTGGTGGAACGACCTTCCTACAGATGTCAGGACTGCCCAGTCCCTGACCACATTCCGGCGCCTCCTTAAGACTCACCTCTTCAAACAGCACCTGTAGAACTCCTCTGTTGTATCCTGGGACACTATCACCCTTCATTTAAATATGCTTTATTTTGCTCTTATCTGCCCCCTATTTTACTGCATTTAATCCTGTACCTCAGAATATTGTAATCTCCCAAGTGTTTAATCTGTAGTATTTTGTACTTAATCATATCCTGATGTAACTATCACTACTTAATCATATCCTGATGTAACTTTCACTATTATCTGCTGTATTATTGAATTGTGGTTTGTCACACTTGAGAATTATTGTATTTCTTGTTCTTATTGTATGACTTATATTGTAACACTTGAATGTATTTGTATTTGCTTGCGATTGTAAGTCGCCCTGGATAAGGGCGTCTGCTAAGAAATAAATAATAATAATAATAATAATAATGTGCTTTGGAACAAACCTGCACAGTAGAGGGGTTCAGAAAGCTGGAAGGCCAGTTGATTGATTTTCCAATTCCAGACTTCAGAGTAGTACTCGGTTAGAAACCCACACTAGTCCTGCCCAGCCCTGGGTTTCAGCGCTGCAGAACAGCCCCTCTGTACTGATTATGTGTAGAGTGACAAGTTTGACACTGAGGAATACTCTTTCCCTTTTACACACAGTGGAAGCCGGTCTTTCTTGCTGCAGGAGAGCAGCGTGTAACTGTGCTTCTTCCTCTTGAATCCAAGGTGCTGCTCAGAGCGTTGTGCTCGCTGCGTGTGGATGGGAATGATGGCTGTGGCTCTGGGGTTGCAAACATTTCAGACGGTTCGTCCTCCAGCAGCTCGGCTCAGAGCTCCCCTCTGATTATGTCAAGCGCCTGCTCTGTTTTGTCTTTCCTCCTTTTTTTTTTTTTTTTTTTTTTTTTTCAGGCACAAGCCCATCGTTTTATAGAATCTAAAAATGAATTCCATGCTGTAGAATCGTGCCTGGAGGATTTAGAATCTAAGCTGGCACACAGGCTGCAAGGGCAAAGCTGGCATAAAGACAGTTTTAATTTGGGATACAATGAGTTGGACCCCCTCCACTGTACTGCGCCTCCTCCACATGTGTCAGGGGTATGTGTGGATATGGGAGGGGGGTGAGTCTGTACCCAAAACAAACAGCCCTGCCTCCACATTCTCCATGACTAATGTTTAATCTGCTCCCCCCCCCCCCCCCCCCCCAAATCCCGGTCTTATTGAGTCAGCGCTATCGGAGCGATTCCCTCCAGTTTCATGAGGGAGAGGGCCGGTTCTGCTAGTGAGCAGCTTTGAGAACAGGCTCCTGGAAGTGAACAAGCTTGGCTCCTTTGCCTTCTCATGGGGTTCCAGTTTTTTGCTGTTGAGCCGGTTGTTTTCATGCAGTTCTTTTGGTCACACGCACACACGCACACACACACGTGTACTGCCACTGAAACCTAATCCTTTTGCTTTTTCTTTCTGTTTTGACAGAAGTTGCAAAGAGCTGCCAGGAGAGGGAGAACTTGGGCATGCTGGTGTGGTCTCCGAATCGGACCGTCTCGGAAGCGAAGCGTAAGTCCGCGATCCCTTTCTTTACTGCGTGAATCTCGGATCACCTTTTCTCTTTACAGGCTGCCACATGTAGGGTTGCACAGCGGTTTGGAAAGCACTCTCCTGTGTTCATTTATTTATCAGCGTGGATTAAGATCTTTCTTTGAACACTTCAGTCCATTAGTTTAATGCAACACACTGAGAACTTCAAGCCTCCTGTAATGTTGATATGTGCCACAAACTGCCCTGTTTTTAAAGAAACTTTCTTCTTGCTGTGTAAAATCCTGTGGGTTAAAACTGCTATAGTATGAAGATTGGAGAAGTCGTGGACAACACGGAACATGATCTGGAATATTAAAAAAAATTGTGTGCATTTTAAATGATGCTTGTCTTCTATTACTCGTTTTGAAGTTTCAACACCTTACTGTTTTTATTTATTTTATTGTTGTTTATTTAAACAACTTTAAATATTCCTGAAACTACGTCACGGTTTACAGTACTGGAAATGGCTGAAGAAATGCAGAATAGTTTTTTGTGATCTCAGAGTAGCCACTAGGGGGCAGCCATACATTGCAATTCTCATTGGGACTGTCGTGTTGAAAAGCTCAGAGCGTTCACCTCATGACAAACTGCAGCTACAAAGCATGCAGAAGCAGCTGAGCTGACTGAGTTTAGGGTTACAGAACACTTTGAAGAAACAGGAGCCTATCTCTATGGATGTTGTGTTTTTCTCATTGCGATTGGATGTCATTGGAAATAACCTACGCTAGTAAAAGCCCTGCTTTAGGAGCCAATACCATGAATGTCCACAGGAGGGCAGATCTGCTTGAACAAAAAACTGCTGTTAAAATGGATTACAGTAGATATATACAGAACACCTTAACTACTGAAGAACGTGCATTAATGCATCACTGTGTGTCCTATTCAACATGCCAATTCAACTAAAGAATATTCTAAAATTAATGAGAACACCCATGTTACAAAGAGCCAGATGCCTATCAGTGCAGGGTTGGGATGTACAGTAGCTGTCTTGGGTTTATAGGGTCGGTGCAGGGTTGGGATGTACAGTAGCTGTCTTGGGTTTATCGGGTGGGGGCAGGGTTGGGATGTACAGTAGCTGTCTTGGGTTTATCGGGTCGGTGCAGGGTTGGGATGTACAGTAGCTGTCTGGTTTGTCGGGTCGGGGCAGGGTTGGGATGTACAGTAGCTGTCTTGGGTTTATCGGGTCGGGGCAGGGTTGGGATGTACAGTAGCTGTCTTGGGTTTATCGGGTGGGGGCAGGGTTGGGATGTACAGTAGCTGTCTTGGGTTTATCGGGTCGGGGCAGGGTTGGGATGTACAGTAGCTGTCTTGGGTTTATCGGGTCGGGGCAGGGTTGGGATGTACAGTAGCTGTCTTGGGTTTGTCGGGTGGGGGCAGGGTTGGGATGTAAAGTAGCTGTCTTGGGTTTGTTGGGTGGGGGCAGGGTTGGGATGTACAGTAGCTGTCTTGGGTTTATCGGGTCGGGGCAGGGTTGGGATGTACAGTAGCTGTCTTGGGTTTATCGGGTCGGGGCAGGGTTGGGATGTACAGTAGCTGTCTTGGGTTTGTTGGGTGGGGGCAGGGTTGGGATGTACAGTAGCTGTCTTGGGTGTAACTCCACTTACATTTCATAGTTTCATCTTTTTTTATTTCATGATCTCCTTTTGTTACTGTTTTTGTTTTAAATTGTTTTAGTAATCCAGATTTGTAAGAGAATGTTTTCTGTTAAATTGACCTCTGCTGAATCCCTCATTTTGTTCTGTAACTAGCAGAGGAATGTTTGGTTTTGCATGTCAGATATTAGCCTGGAGTGAACCTGACTTTGCTTTGTGCAGCTAGCTGCTGTAGCACTCTACCTCTACCTCAGTGTAAAGCACGTGCTTCCTGGTATATTTGCATTTTGCACACTGTGTATAGTATTGCAAAAACAAAAGTACAGGAGCTGCAGTAGTTGTGACTCTCCGCTGGTGCACTTTAGAGTTCAACATTACAGCAAGAACATTGCCAAGTGAAGTACTGCAGATACCTCTGATCCATGCTGCCCTCCTGAGATTATGCCTCTAAGGGCAAAGTGTTCTGTGCCTTTTAATGGACAGGTTTTGTCCCAGATTGTCAGGACCCCTGTCCAGTGCCCTGCCTGTTTACTGCTGGCCCTGTGATTGGGGCTGTGAGACACACTGTGCTGTGAGGGGGCATGGTGCTGTCCCCTCCGCATCCTCCTCTGAAACCTCACATCTCCAGGTGTCCGTCAGCAAGCACAGTGTGAAACCAGTCTCACTTTAATATGAGCAAGGCTTGACGTTTCAGAATCGCACACTGCTGGTTCAGAAATGACACATCCTCGATTCCTCCTTCACACACGCTCTAACCCTCTGCAAATGACACGTCCTCGATTCCTCCTTCACGCACGCTCTAACCCTCTGCAATTGATTTGTGCTCTGTGTGGGGATTCTTACTTGAATTTTCTTAATATTAATAGATCATTTCTGTCTGCATGTTTTTTTTTATATTTCGTAAGTCATTTTTGGCTGTGTCAGATATTTCAATGGGTTGGCCAACTTCTTTAGACTTTCTTTTTAATCTTCAAATAAAGGTTTTTGCTTATTCAGGGATGGAAATAAGACTTCTGTTGCAGAGCAGTTTGATCCATTCAGTACACCTGAGCTTGTTGCCAACACACTGGTGCTAATCCAGCTCGTAGTAAAGCCTGGAATGGGTGACACTGCTATGCAAGACAAGTCTTATTTCCATCCCTGTTCTGTAAAGACCATGTGCAGTTTTGTGCACTGCGCACCCTAGCTGTGTGTTTGTTAGGGTCCTCGTTCAGATAATGGGGACCCTCCATGATGAACAGAGAACTACCTTGATTTTATAATGCCATGAACTCTGTCTTTTATCAGATAGTTCAGTATGAGGTGTGTGCGTGCAGCGGTTTACAACACTGTGTTCAGGTGAACACGCCTTGCTGGCTCTCCTTTGTTTCCCTGAACAACTCCAGCGAATCCGTCCTCCTGCTGCCACTGATACTGCAATGCATGCCTGTACTCCAGTCTCATAATAGCTCAGTAAGAATATATGCAGCCGTGGAAAAGGGGATCTCCTCTGTTCTGAACTATTTTAAAAGCAGACACATTGTAACGTTATCTTGTGACTGACGAGGGGACTTCTCACAGTCATGGGCTTGATCCAGGAAGAGCAGTGGCAGGGAATTCTGTGTGTCGTTTTGAAAGCGTGTTTCCAGTAAAGGCAGGGTGCTGCAGCTACCCTCGAGGGAGCAGGGAAAGCACAGGGACGTGTACCAGTGCTGCCCCACGTCCTGGTACGGTAACAATGAGTTAATGCAGCAACATCTAGATTTCTAGTTTAAAAACAGGAAATCTGACTAAAAGCAAAAGGACATTGTCAATTTTCAATGTATATGATCTGCTGCAATGCATTCTAGACCTTGTGTCATAATAGATGAGCTGTGATCTGCAATGCATTCTAGACCTTGTGTAATAACAGATGAAACCACTGTGTACTGGATTTAACAGCACTATTTCAGCTTTGCTTTGTGAAATGGGCCACCCTAACATACTTTTCGAAGCTCTAGTCATTGTGCTGTAGTAATGGATGCAGGTTTGAGCATTGCTTCAGTGTGCTGCAGAGAACAAAGACACCTAGATATCTTTGTTTTCTTAAGTTGAGTTTGTGTCCTTTTACCTGACTCTCTCTACTGTAGAAGACCAGCCTGTATCTGTGGATACAATGACAGTGCAGTTTTGTTTTTCACTATCAATGAAACAGTCAGAAGCTATTTACAGTACTGTCCGTTTACTAGAAACACTTATATTTAGCATCAAGAAAACTCAGTTCTGTTAACCACTAAAGAATCAAAATCAACAAACTGCAAGTGCTCTCCCACGTGATCAATCCCAGAACGCTGCACTGCTCTCCCACGGGATCGATCGATCGATCCCAGAACGCTGCGCTGCTCTCCCACGGGATCGATCCCAGAACGCTGCACTGCTCTCCCACGGGATCGATCGATCGATCCCAGAACGCTGCGCTGCTCTCCCACGGGATCGATCCCAGAACGCTGCACTGCTCTCCCACGGGATCGATCGATCGATCCCAGAACGCTGTGCTGCTCTCCCACATGATCGATCGATCGATCCCAGAACGCTGCGCTGCTCTCCCACATGATCGATCGATTGATCCCAGAACGCTGCGCTGCTCTCCTACGGGATCGATCGATCGATCCCAGAACGCTGCGCTGCTCTCCCACGGGATCGATCGATCAATCGATCGATCCCAGAACGCTGCGCTGCTCTCCCACATGATCAATCGATCGATCCCAGAACGCTGCGCTGCTCTCCCACATGATCAATCGATCGATCCCAGAACGCTGCGCTGCTCTCCCATGTGGACTCGGCCCAGGCTGTGTTTTTTAAACCTCTGCATGTAGTGGGTGTTTTTTTTTTTTCTTCCATCTTCCTAGTTTGGAGATGACATGATGATTTCAGTGAACTTGAAATGCAATTCTGAAATGTATTCTATTATTTAGTTGTATGATTACTTCAGCAAATAACCTGCGTCTCCCTCCTGTTACCATGCCTTTGTGTTACTGAAGGCATTGTTCCCAGAACGAGGTGGAAAAATAAAACCATCTCTTGAATGTGTTGCTTCCTCTGCTGCTCATTCCCTGAACGGGTTGGTCCCTGAAACTCTTCCATATACTTTGTTTAAAGGGGGGTGAGGGGCAGGCCTCCTTTTCTTCCTAATTTGTGTGTCTCTCTCTTTATTGCAGTGGATGAATATATTGTGATTGCCAAAGAGAAGCATGGCTACAACATGGAGCAGGTAATAGCCAGAGTTTGACGTTAACTGCGGCCCAGGGCCAGTACAGATCACAGTGTGGCTACTAGTTGTGATGCACCACAGGCCGCTTCCTGCATGTTGTATATAGTATTGTGCACATCCGTTTCAGGAAATTCATTCTGATAAAGAATTTCTGGATAATAAAATGTGGAGTGGAGTGGCTGATGATGACCGTGAAGTGGGTCATGCTCTGCCTGGTCTGCCGGACTTGCAGATAAAACCGTGTTTTTGCTGGGAATTCAACATTTGCTTTGCCTCCTATCCAGTCTCACAGTCATAGTTCACAAGATAGCAGGTGTATGTCTGCCTTGACTGCAGTGTGAAAAGATGCCCCGATGGATACCATTGGGCCAGTTGAAATTACATCCGGGCCAGTAAAAACACTACCTGAGTGGCCCAAGGGGCCAGTAGTTAGAAATCGCAATGCAGAGCCCTGATCCCATGCCCTGAATTATTTCTTATTTATTTACTGAAACCCAGAATGTTGGAAAGGAATAGATATTGATTGTCTTATTGATTCTCTTTGGTACAAACAGTGAAACGGGGGTCCAATCACAGTCCTAGAGGGTTTAACAGGTCAAATGATATAATGCACCATTTCAAGGTCTGGATGGAGGTTTAATTGGTTTAGTTAAACAATTTAGGACAGGGTTGGAACAAAGACCAGGAGGGGCAGGGCCTACCTTTCAGAATGGTCATTGTGACTGGTTTGATTTGAATCAGTAATAGTTGTTCCTGTGCGGCCCCATGCAGACTGAACTCTGCCTCCTTTCTCTGCCCTTGTGCTGCTCTCTCTGCACACGGCACCCACTCGTGCTTTCAGTCTCAGTTGCCCCGTTGATCTTGCTGCTGTCAGATCAGAACAGGTTTACGCTTTCACACAGAACACATTCGATTTGCTTGTGAGAATATCTTTAGTCTGATTGACCCGTTTTGCAGAGATCTTGCTCATCAGTATGTGTATTTGGGGGGGGGGGGGGGGGTTTCCCCCTCATTCAGATTCTGGTTCTGCTGCAGCAGCATTGGGGGATTCAAGTCATTCGATGCTCTCCCATAACTGACAAGGCATCATTTCGAAAGAAATCCTATGACTGTTGAATTTGCATGAAAACTCTGGAAAAGTCTTGATCACACGAGTGACTGCTACTTGTCTGCACTGCTTCGGAATTAGCAAAGACTTGCTCTAAAACATTGCAGGGGAAGCCCAGGAGAGTTTGCATGGCTCTGTTTGTATTTGTCACATTGGAACCTCGCGCTGAGATATCATACGCTAACTTTGTTCTTCTAAGTGGCCCATCCGTCTAAGTCGAGGCTTCCCTATATCCGTTTGATTTTCATTTAGGAAATGTGAAGCACCTGGAAGCTCCACATCCTCAGCAAAGTGTGCACACAAAGGCTCAGACACACAATCCACGTGTCCCGTTTTATTCTTCGGTGAAATCTCCCTACACCCCTGCATTAAACTCCTGCCCCCCCCCCCCCGCAGGCCCTGGGAATGCTCTTCTGGCACAAGCACAACATTGAGAAGTCCCTGGCCGACCTGCCCAACTTCACCCCCTTCCCGGACGAGTGGACCGTGGAGGACAAGGTGCTGTTCGAGCAGGGCTTCAGCTTTCACGGGAAGACCTTTCACAGGATCCAGCAGATGGTAAGAAGGTGGAGGAAGCGGAAGAAAGCAGGGCTGTGTTTAGGAATTCACATCCTGTCTTGTTTTGCATTCAGAAAGTATTACTAAAATGCAGATTGCTTAGTTGGAAGAGCCACCATTTTCCAAACTCTGAAATGGTTCTATTTTCAGTAGAACAGCATGACTTGATAAGCTGGCATGTTCTTGCTAGTCATTTTTGTTCTTGTGTCTGAGTTGTGAAATGTCTGGTGCACTCTTTTCAAATGTATTTATTTTATTGTGCGTCCCACAACCGCAAAGGTGAGATTGTGCATCCTGTTTTTTAGCTGCCTGATAAATCCATCGCCAGTCTTGTCAAATTCTACTACTCCTGGAAAAAGACCCGGACCAAGACCAGCGTGATGGACCGCCACGCTCGCAAACAGAAACGGGACCGCGAAGAGAGGTGAGAGGGGGGGGCGCTCAGTGCTCGATTGAAGAGAGGTGAGGGGGGGCGCTTAGTGCTTGATTGAAGAGAGGTGAGGGGGGGGCACTCAGTGCTCGATTTGAAGAGAGGTGAGGGGGGGGCACTCAGTGCTCGATTGAAGAGAGGTGAGGGGGGGGCGCTAAGTGCTCGATTGAAGAGAGGTGAGGGGGGGCGCTCAGTGCTCGATTGAAGAGAGGTGAGAGGGGGGCACTCAGTGCTCGATTGGTGAGAGGGGAGGCTGCTGCTTAACTGAAGGCCTGTTTTACTGCTGTTAAAGGATAGTTATGGTGGGTGTTTTTTTCCCCCAGGTCTCTCTCTAGCTCCATTCTCAGATTTGTATTTATTTTTCATGTGTTAATGTGCAATTCAGGCATATCGTTTACTCAATAATTTGAATGATTTACTGTTTCAGTGAAGAAGAAATGGAAGAAAACGTGAATAACTCGAGTGATGCTGTGATTGATGCAAACAAGGAAAACAAAACAGAGGTAGTCTTTAAGGATCAGTGTTCAAGCCACATGATCAGATCCCTGCACTTGAAATGCTTATTTTCAGCTGCCAGCAAGGTTTGTTAAACTAGATCTATTTAAGTAACTCCCTGATACTTGATTCATTCTTAAGTATGTTTAGCAAAAAAGGTGTTAATCTTTGTCTAAATTATCAGCAAAAACACCCTAATTACATATTTGAAAACCTCACTGCCAAAAGAAAAAGCTACCCTTTTCTGGCAGGTGCAGCCCTCCATTGGACTGCAAGGGTCTGAAGTGCAGCTTCATTGCCAAGCCGTTCACTGCCAGTAGATTGGTTGCCATGTGACTTGCCTCAGCTGAGGCAGCTGACCTGCTTCCCTAGTGTTTCCCCAGTGGTTTCACAGGTTCTGTTTGTCATTTACAGAGCGCTACTGGTCAGGAAAAGCAGGAAACCAAGCCAGTGGTCATTAATAAGGTATTGCCATTTTAATTCTGCTATTTCTGTGCGTGTCTCTGTAATTGTAACAAATGCAAGGAGTGGTAGCGATGTTTACCTGATGTCTCCAAGACACACGCGTGAGACCGGACATGTGCATGCTGCACACTCACTGCACAAATCATTGCATCGTTAATTAGACTGACAAAGACGCTGTCAAGCTTACTAATTCTCTACCTCTCCTGCTGTGCCATCGTAAAGATGGAAACTTCTGTTAGATTTTTTTAAAAATATTTTTTGTTTTACATTTTGCAAACAAATTGTGGCTGTGATCTTAGAAATCCCTTGCTGGATAGTTTAAGTGTGTTGCTCTTCAGATCCAGAAACAGAGCTGTGCTTCCTGTCATCAATGCTAGAGGCCTCTCGTGGTCTCTACATTAGGAGAGAAGGCACTGAATCTTCAGATCCAGAAACAGAGCTGTGCTTCCTGTCATCAATGCTAGAGGCCTCTCGTGGTCTCTACATTAGGAGAGAAGGCACTGAATCTTCAGATCCAGAAACAGAGCTGTGCTTCCTGTCATCAATGCTAGAGGCCTCTCGCGGTCTCTACATTAGGAGAGAAGGCACTGAATCTTCAGATCCAGAAACAGAGCTGTGCTTCCTGTCATCAATGCTAGAGGCCTCTCGCGGTCTCCACATTAGGAGAGAAGGCACTGAAAAGGTGAAGTTGTGTGGTTGCAGTTGTCAGTGAAAGCTCATTGTACTCCATGGAGCCCTGTGGGTTGAGTGCAGAGTGCAGTGTTAGGTCACTTCCCCTGTGTGATGTTGTGCGTTGCTTGCCTGGACAGCAGGTACTAAGAGTTTACTGATGGTCTGGTTGCTTGCCTGGACAGCAGGTACTAAGAGTTTACTGTTGGTCTGGTTGCAATTCCAGCCCTGTCTCTCTTGACCTGATACAGCTACTATATTGTGGTCTTCTTGCAACTCTTTCAAAGAACCTGCCGCTGCTCTGCCAAAGCCTTGCATCTGAAGCCATGTGAGGAGCCGACTTCATCTTTGCAGAGCTGTAGAAATGCTTCATGTATCTGTGAACTCAGTATGGGTGCGATGCCGAGAGATGGGGCTGTGTTTTTTAGGTTTGTGCATGAAGACGGCATACTGTCTTATTTGATACGCAGCTGCTTGGGGAAATAGGAAGTACATTGTGGGTCAGTGTAGCTGTAGGCTGAACCCCAGAGGTATCACAAGCTCATAAAGAACGCGCTTAGCTTTCACTTTATCTTTTTGTGGTGCTTTGTTTACAGTTCTCCAACTACTGAACTTCTGCATATTTTTAGCCATGTAGTATTGAAAAAAATATTAAAAAATTCCAAGAGGTTATTGCACACTTTCACATGTGAACCCCTCCCGTCTGGTACATTGTGAGTGAAAGCAGTCAGGTGACACAAGCACTAGAACATTGTGTATTGGGACTTTCAATAGACTGCATCACCAGTCTGATCCTGCCTACTGTCAAACTGCCCCCGGGCGTGTCGTTCTAATTCAGTCATGATGCAGGTAATAAAACTGCACAGCACCAATTCTACTGTATGCTCGAGGGTATATTCACACGGTTAAAGTTGGATTTGTGCTGATGTGTAATAATTGAATGTCAATCTCTGCATATGACAGAGACCTGTAAGGTTCAGATTACATTTGAAACGATCAGAGGCAGCTTCCATGTCTTAGAGTGGTTGAACTCGTTCGGTGTGGGACACTCAGTGTTGGTTGTTTTTTTGCCAGGTATTGAAGCAGGGTGCCACGGCTGAGAAGACTGCCCATGTGAAGAAGGAGCCCCAGACGACCCCAGGCAAGCACCAGCACAGAGCCAAGAAGAAGCCCCCGAAAGGGATGCACCTCTGCCAGGCTGACGTCCAGGCCATGTCTGCCAGCTCCACGTCTGCTGTGAATGTGCTCCGGCAGCTGGACATGGAGCTGGTTTCAATAAAGCGACAGGCGAGTCCTCCCTGTCTGTCTATGTGCGTGCTGCACAGCTTCACCCTTCACACCTCAGCCACAGCACCCTGTGGGATCTCCTCTAAATTCACAAACGGGGTACCGCACCACTCCTCCCTCCCTCCCTCCCCCTGTCTGTCTGTCTGTCTGCATGCTGCACAGCTTTACCCTTCACACCTCAGCCACAGCACTCTGTGGGATCTCCTCTAAATTCACAAACGGGGTACCGCACCACTCCTCCCTCCCTCCCTCCCCCTGTCTGTCTGTCTGTCTGCATGCTGCACAGCTTTACCCTTCACACCTCAGCCACAGCACTCTGTGGGATCTCCTCTAAATTCACAAACGGGCCACCGCACCACGCAGCCAGCACACTGCTTCAAGCTGCACCAGTGCCAACATGAAAAGATGCCACCAATGTAACATCTTGTAACTGATGTCTCTCTGCGAGTAATCTGCAAAGCGGGATTTGTGAAAACAGGACTTAGTCCTATAAACTCTTTCCCTTTTAGTTTTAGTTCCACCCCAGTAATATTTTAAACTTGTTTTTCTACAGATCCAGAGTATTAAACAGACGAACAGTGTTCTTAAAGAGAAGCTGGAGGATGGACTGGATAAGTGCAGACTGCCCGAGGTAAGAGCCTTCACTGTCTCCCTCAGTAATTTTCACTGGCATGAGGATTTGGAGAGGCTGGTTGTGGGGCTATGTGAGCCCCAGAGTTCATTTCTGCATAATACAGGGATGGGACAAGACTCCTGTTGCACAGCAGTTTCACCCATTTACTACAAGCTTGATCAGCCCCAGTGTATAGGTAACAAGCTCAGGTGTGTCTGAGCCATTCCTTGTTTCAACCTAGTTTAATCAAAGTGCTTTGCAATGGGGGTCTGCTTTCCATCCCTGTATTGGTCTGTTTGAATTATTTTCAGATTTTTTGAATGGTGTTTCTGTGCTATATGTCAAGGAGTTTAATTCTTCAAGGCATTGTCTGGGTTTGTTTCCAGTTCTCCTCTCTCTTTCAGGTTACTCAGAAGTTCAACGCTCGTTGGACAACCGAGGAGCAGCTTCTGGCAGTGCAGGGTAAGAGAGTGTTGCACACACTGGGGTTTATTCAGCAGCACTGCTCACACCTGTTTTGTCTCTATTAAAATCCTTTTATTTTGTTTTGTTTAATGCGTTTTTTTTTCTTTTCATAGCAATTCGAAAGTATGGCCGTGACTTCCAGGCCATATCGGACGTGATTGGTAACAAGTCTGTGGTGCAGGTGAAGAACTTCTTTGTGAATTACCGGCGGCGCTTCAACCTGGACGAGGTGCTGCAGGAGTGGGAGGCGGAGCACGGAGACAAGCAGAGCAGCAAGAGGGAGCCCTCCCCCGACCGCACCGGAGCCAAGATACCAGAGGAGGAGGAGGAGGAGGACGAGGAGGAGGACGAGGAGGAGGAGGTAGCGCTTCATACCCAGTGAATTCAGAACACAGGAGAGTCGGGTTACAATCCAGCAGAAGGATTTCATGCAAGCCCTGCTGCAATCCTCCTCAGTTACTATTCTAATGCATGCATGATGCTGCTCTTCCTTTGTGGAGTCTGAGTCTGCTTAGTAGAAATGGGGAGTCTGGCATGTGGCATCCATGTCTTCAATAGCAATGCAGCACAGTGTGTGGGAGAGAGGCGCAGGGGAACACCTGTATACTGTACAGTGGAATACATAGTTTACACGTTGCAGCTCATGCATGTCCCTGCTGTGTTTTCCAGGTTTCACCCGTTCTTGATGTCAGAGACCCATCCGCATCATGAAGTCAATGAAGGGGGTGTTAATAGAAGCAATTCTGAACATCTTGTTTTTTCAACTGCTGTATGAATCTAGGCAGTCTCAGTACAGTAGCACCAAATCTACCCAGCCAGCCGTCTCCACAGGACATGAAGCTGTCACCAAAAAACAAAAAGCAACACAGAAAGGGCAGCGCCCTCCCCATCACACCCCTGCCTCGCTCTGCTTCACTTGTCAGGACTGCTTTCACTTTCCTGCTGAAAGCCCTGAGGAGCCGTCGTAGTGGCTGCTTCCCTACACACACCCGGGGAATCCTTGTACTTGCACAGCCTCGACTGGACCCAAATGGAGAAGGGACCACGTACTTAACTGTGCTTTCCAGAGCAATCGCTGACACACGAGGGGCCAGCTAGGGCTGAGGCGGGGCCCCTCATTGCAGGCTAAAGGAAAACATGGTAAAGCCCCAGGGCCTTGGCATTTTATTGTAAGTAACCCACAGGTGCAGTCTGAACGGGCCGGGTGCTCTTACTGCTTTAGCAGTGAAACTCATCCGAACGGGACGGGTGCTGTTACTGCTTTAGCAGTGAAACTCATCCGAACGGGACGGGTGCTATTACTGCTTTAGCAGTGAAACTCATCCGAACGGGACGGGTGCTCTTACTGCTTTAGCAGTGAAACTCATCCGAACAGGACGGGTGCTATTACTGCTTTAGCAGTGAAACTCATCCGAACGGGACGGGTGCTCTTACTGCTTTAGCAGTGAAACTCGTGCAGTGGTGGCAGTACAACAGCATGGCTCTGGATCTGAGAGTAGTTTGTTTAGATCGCATATACTTTTATTATGACATTTATATTTAGTTTTCAGAGATAGAAGTATCCAATCATGGGTGTGCATGAGGCTGTTCCTGGAACCCAATCCAATCCCAGGGCTTCTCACTCGTTAGGCAATGTAGCCACACTTAATTTATAACAAATTAAAGTACAGCAGCTGACACAACACTGTAAAATTGAGCAGGTCTTTATGTAGCCCCTGTATCTATCTATCCTCTGTGTGTGTGTAAGCCTCGTGTAATATTGGTGGTGGAGGTCTTTTCATAGTCCTGGAGCATGTTGTACTGTCCTGCTGTACCTTCTAGCAACTCTGAGGTGTGTGTGTGTGAGGGGTTTACAGCAATGGACAAAAGTTTTGTATTGCCTACAATTTTAGGGTTGAGACATAATTAAAAAATAACTGTGAACACAATTTAGATCTTTTATTTAACATCATGTAATCAAGGAAACTACAAAGTGATATTGCAAAAGTCTACCGGAAGCCATAAGAGTAGTACAGTGTTTCATGTTGGATTTCGAAATGTTTTCCATTTTTGTCAATTAAAATATATGGGAACACTACAAAGTGGTGTGTAATTCACTATGTTACCGTCCCATCATTCAGCAGGCTTCATTCCACCTTGTGAAGCAGAATGTGTTCATTCTATAGGGGGGTGATGCTAGACTTTTGTCCCGAGCTGTATAATCGCACTCCTGCCTCGGTCTCGCAGCTGACACTCAGTTGCTCACAGTCTCCTCTTGTTCCTTTTTTAAATTGTGCGTGTACGTGTGCGTGTACGTGTGCGTGTGCGTGTGCGTGTGCGTGTGCGTGTGCGTGTGATCATTTTTAATCTGCTCCGTTCCATGCTGGTTCCACTCCGCATACAGACTGCTCCTTGTTCTGGCAGAACTCTGGCTATCACTGGAACAGTAATGACACGATTCCATTTTATTTTAGGTCTGTTTTATTAAATAATGTGAATGCTATAATTGTATAATGTTGGAAAGGGGGATTGTTTGTTTTTTCAGGCATTCTGTAATTTATTGTGTGCATAAATATATGATGGTGTAATCAAAACCTAGTTCAAAGTATACCTTTTTCTAGTCCAATTGAATTGGGGGTGGGGGGGGGGGCTACTTGGTAGCCTCTTAATGTGTTTTTATACTTTTTCATTGAAATCTCAATTGTGTGTACAGTGGCTTCAGTTTCAGCTCTTCATTGTTACTTGAAAGTTGGCATTAAATGTTCTGAAACCTGGAGGTCCAGTTCCAGTATGTGTGGAGTGTAGCAGTAAAGCTGCGCCCCCTATTGGAGAGCTGTGCTTGCACACGTGTACACCGTTAACCTCGGTGGGGGTTTGGGAGATGGGGATGATTAACTGGCAAAGCTCAATCTTCCTGGGAGGCACGTTTTCAGAAACGACTCCAACGCTTCATTTTAAGGACCACTTAAGTTGTGAATAGTTTAGTTTTGCAACAACATTGATGTGTTTTTCTGTCCAGTGGACCAGCAGTAAAGGGTGTGGATGACTGGAAAGGGGGAGGTCTGGTCCAGCAGAACTGTCAGTGGACCAGCAGTAAAGGGTGTGGATGACTGGAAAGGGGGAGGTCTGGTCCAGCAGAATTGTCAGTGGACCAGTAGTAAAGGGTGTGGATGACTGGAAAGGGGGAGGTCCGGGCCAGCAGAACTGTCAGTGGACCAGCAGTAAAGGGTGTGGATGACTGGAAAGGGGCCCGAGGTCTGGTCCAGCAGAACTGTCAGTGGACCAGCAGTAAAGGGTGTGGATGACTGGAAAGGGGCCCGAGGTCTGGTC